>NC_142649.1:13785000-14088030 GCF_055504915.1 Nelumbo nucifera
TTATTAACTGGGTTCCCAGTGATTGTGGTTCTTCATGAAGTCCCACTTCCACGCTCTCTTTCTTTTGGAGGGAATTCGAGGAGTCCCTTGTTGTTTCAACATTCCCAGTAATGGTATCATCCATTCTCGTTGACAACGATTGTGGATCCTCTTTGGTTTCCCTTGGATTTGAAACTACATTGTTCATGCTTTCTTCATTGTGTGTATGCTCACTTTCCTCCTTGACTTCGATTGTTTTGTTTCTTTCTTAGCAGAAACAATCTGTTCAATGGAACCATCCGGAAACTCATTTCATGTTCAAAGTTTCAAACAACTCCCATCCAACTCCTAAGTTCCAGAAGTACCCAAGATTTGTTTTCGGGGAGCAAAAGGAACAAAAGAAAGGAGGAATTACTTGAGATTTGTCCCGGTCGCCAATGGAATAGTTTCTGATGAAGTCGTTCATCACTACCCGTTGGAGAGAGAGAGAGAAAGAGTGAGTGAGTGAATATCAATGCCATCAACAAGTTAGGGTCAGGTCTTTCATGGGAGAAGACAAAGCACTATGTTATGGGGAAGCAAAAAGGAATGAATAGTTACTTGTGTTTTGTCACCAGTTCGTTGTTGCCGGTTGGAGAGGGAGAGAGTGAACAAGGGTTCGGTGGGTTCGTTTTGGAGAGAGAGAAGCGAGAAAGAGATAACTTGAAATGGTGTGAATTTCATTTGAGAGACTCAAGTTAACGGTATGAGAGAGAGCCTTGCACAAGTTTAGCAAAATCACAATCTTATGGACGCGTGGTGCGTTCTCGTAATGTGTGAACGGTGTGAGCATGGGGCTTGCACTAACTGAAGTCGAACTCTTCTAATTCGTTTAATGCAATTTCTAAATAAACACTCAATTGTAAAATTGTTTTTTAGTGATTGAGAGGAGTTTGGCTTCAGTGAGGGCAAAGCCCATTCGAGCAGGCTTTACTGTCTTGCATTGAGAATATCTCCATACTTGTTTGCTTTATTTCATGGAGAGAGATATTCTCAATGCAAAATTGTAAAAGACTGTTAGAAGAGTGTGGGCGCAAATTTGCCCTAGAAGTCGATCTCTGTTGAGAGGGCCATTATTTTCAAAATTAACCCTATGGAAGCTTATTATTTAATAAAGATGCCACTGTTTTTATCTTCCTACCCAAAACCCTTCTCTTTTGGAAAGCTAGTAATGTTAAAGTACAAATTGGTGAATGGTGATCAGTGATGAAGTTAACTTCCACTTTTTTGTTACACTATTTTATCTTCTCCAATTTCAAAGGGGTAAATTTGTAAAATTGACCATGTTGTTATTTTAGGATGTTACAACATTCATATGCAAGCAAGTTAATTTAATTACACTTAGAGGTACCAAAAAATAGAAAAATAGATTTTAACTATTCAGAATTTAAACCAAACAGCCAATGACCTATTAGCTAAGATGACCACTAAGGCTATGTTTGGTTTGAAGGAAAAGGTAGGGAAAAGAAGGGAAAGATAAGAATCTATACAAGGTTTGTAAAGGTTTTCCTACATTTCCCTGCATTTTGCTTCAAACCAAACATAGCCTAAGTGTTTGGATATGGAGCTCTAGAATGAAACTATAAGTGTAGGTTTTATGCTATAAAAAAGAAAAAGTTAAACTATGATGCCAAATAGACAACGTCAGAAAAACTTATTACCAATCAACCGGCATCATCATAATGGGAACTGGATTTTCAACAAAATTAACAGGGGGTTTTGATTGGTCAAAGACTTTCTAACATCATGCCTTTTTGACATCATAGAATTTTCCATAAAAATAAGTGAAAGTAGACATAGATGATGATGGTGACGAGAGTGTAGTACGACAGTCCTATCTTTTTCCCCTTCTAAAATAGTAAGTGTTCAATTTTACCAAATACCACCTAAGTGAGATATTATATATGAAAAAAAAATTACAAAATGAGAATTTTCCCTCGGAAGCTAACGGTAAATTTATTAGGTCAAGTGCATCGTTATAATTTGAATTTTATTTTATTTTTACAAGAGTTGGTAGAGCCTCAGTTCGTATAACCTAATCAAATTCATATTAAACTTGATTATCTTTAACTCTCTACAAATTAGTTCTTGATGATTTGAAATTCCAATTATCTTCAAATGATTAGCAGGACTCGAGAGCTTAGAGTAGTTGGAGCTTCCGGGTAGACGTCAAGGGACCAATAAGCTAAGCTCGATTAGAAAACACAAGTTAGTGGAGATTCTGCCAATGTTTTATTAGGCTATTGCTTGATGAAACCCAACAATAATAGGGCTTTAATTAGATCCTAAATATGAGTCCAAACCAATTTTATATTATCTAATTAAGTTAATCACATTCCAAGTTCCACTAGCGTAAACTTGTCTTATACCATCAGTCCCAAGTATAAAATAAAGGAGAAATGTTGTATATTGGTAACTGACATTAAAATTTTTGCACAAGAGAAACATACAGGCAAAATAGGATTCATATAGCAACCAATTGAATTAAGGCTTGGATGATGATGACGATGATGAATCACACACCATAGAAATAAGACATTATCATGTGTGAAATGAAAGCTAATGTTCTACCTACCCATCACGTCATTAAGGATTAACCTTACTTATTTAGCCTCAGTTACATGGAAAAAGAGTTCTCTTGAGTATGAATGGCTTTATATATAGCTAAACCAGCTATTAGCTAGGGTTATTCTTGACAATGAAGTGGCACTATAAAAGTCAGGCCGTGACAAATCCAAAAGGTTCATGGATTGTCTTAAATCAACAAAATGTCCCGCCACATAACTAATATAAGGGGAGTTAGGAGACATATCCAACCAAGGGATAATGACAAAGTTGACAACCCACCTAAGAAATCGAATACCGCAAGTTATACGTGCTTTTTTATTTTTTATTTTTTTTGGTAATGCACAAGTTATACATGCTAGAAGCAAAAGAAAGGTACTTAGCACATATCAAAAATTCAAATCCATAGGGGTCTCATGGATGACCCAGTAGTTAAAGATGATCATTCAAAGTGTGCATCCCTTCGAAAATGGAAGTGTGGGATGAAACTTGCACAACTACATGCTTTCCGCGATAAGGTCAATGGTAATATGTCTGTTAATTCAGATTAACTGAATGGTAATATGTCTGTTAATTCAGATTAACTGAATGGGATGAAACTTGCACCCTATGTCACCATGTCATTAATACAAATCCAGATGTTATTATCCGTCAAATCAAATAATTTGAAATCGGTGTCGGCAAATACCTAAATGCTTTTGATCTTTTCACTTTTTGGACGTGACAATACGATTATATATATATACCAAGGATTGAACATACTTACGAATAAAATGATAGTCGATGTGATGTGTTTGGTGTATTCGTAAAATACCGGGTTGGTGGCAATGTGAATTATCATAGATCATAGAATAGCTGAACTGGCTGAGAGCAAGGTAAATCAAAGTCACAAAGAACATGCTGCAACCATATCAGAATCACAATAGGCCCTTAATGTAAGATCATTTTGAAAATAAAAAATATACCATGATGAGGGGCCCCCTTTATGTATCAAATAACTCGTTTGGCAGTTCACATGTGTTTTTCATGTGGAACACTAAGGTGTTGAGTGAGAACATGAACAGAGTAGCTTAATTCAGGTTGAGTGATAGTCAAATTAACAAGTTGTCCGACAAAGTTTTCTATAGTGAGTGGCATCAGCAAATGATGGATTTGAGTCATCAATGAAGTGATGTTGTTGTTCCATAGGGTGGGAGACTGGTTTGCATTCGGTCATGCCTATTTCAGCTATGATATCAGCAACATACTTGTGTTGATTGACACATATTCTAAAAGAAGTCCTTGTGATCTCTATTCCAAGGAAATAATGAAAATGGCCTAGGTCTTTAAGCCAAAAACATCCATCAAGATATGACTTGAGAGCTTGAATTCATAAAGGGTCATTACTAGTAATGACCAAGTCATCAACAGAGACAAGAATGGCCACAAAGGAGTCTCCCTAAATTGGTGTAAAAAGAGAGTAATCAGCAATAGGTTGTACAAATCCAATTCCTTTAAGGGCATGCAAAGTTTTTAAATCAGCAACGAGAAGCTTGCTTTAAGCCATTATTGGCTTTTGTAGCTTACAAACTTTGTTCTTCTCTTGCTTGGAAATCCCGGAGTAATTACCATATAAATTTCTTTGGATAAATCTCCATGCAAAAATACATTATTGACATCAAGTTGGTGTAGTGGCAAGGACCGACGAGAAACCAAAGAAAACCGCCAAAAAAAAGTTGCAGAGGTGAAGACCAAAGGAACATGGTGGCAGTGGAAGCAGTGATTATCAGAGCTTCACTCGTTTAGGCTCTAATACCATGACAAATGGTGAACAGAATTCATAAAATGAATAATTCCCTCTGTTATATGAAACAGGACGAATCCTGTTTTACAATGTCGATGTCTCTTATGTGAAATAGAATTCAGAAAATAAATATATAGGTTTACAATGTCGGTGATACACCAGTTGTGAACTTGCCTTCCATGTGGCAAGACTAGTTATAACGAACGGATAACTGGAGGAATCCTCTTTGTTTGGATTAATTCTACAAGATTCAATTTAGAAGAATATAAATACAAATATATATAATATAAATGCATACAAAATAATACAAAATGCAAGATTTTATACTCTACATATTTGCATTTATACTCCGTTCTAACTGAGTCTTTAAGTTTGAAAGAAGTACAAACACAGATATATATGAAGGGAAGAATGCAAAACCTTATTTGTATTATTTATATATTGTATTATGTTGTATGTATTTACACTGTAGATATTTGTATTTATATTCTCTTCAAACTGAGCCTAAAGAATCTATTTTGAATTTTTTATCCAATTTCACACCTTATTTCCTCGTCACATGTAAAAGGATGTGTCAGTCATTAAAAACCCAAAGCAAGGCCATATCCGCCAAGCAAAAAGAAAATGTTTTGCCTCCAATAAATCAATCTTTTGGTGAGAATGTCCGACAAGAATACCTGTACTTATTTTTGTAGCATTTGTCATCCTTTTAGATTTCTGGCCTACGCAAAATGTCCATCTCGGTCAGCTGCATCAAATCAGCAATTGGCCTCTCCTTTCTAGCTGTTGGATTTAAAATTCATAGCAAAACATCCATCTTGTTTGATATAACCAACTAACCATTAATAGCTGTCGGTAGTCGGTGCATGAAGGGATTCCTAGGATGGAATCTGGAGTATGGAACTAGCCAGTAGTCGTGCATGTTCAGAAGATCGCATCCTTTCATTGGTTTGTCCTACCACCATCTTTTGGATCCAAATTCAATAACGGTGAAAAATGAAAAATACACAATTTCATCATATTTCAAGCTGATCTTGGGCCTAATTAGTTTTCTTGGTGGGACCTATGACACCTATCTGATGGGCCATCACCCTTTTAACTGGCCTAGGTGTTGTGACATTTGTGGGTTTAAGCTTATTTTAACGAGGAATAAAATTGAAATTGATGGAATATTTTTTTTTCAATTTTTTTTTACGTCTTTTTATTTGGACCAGCCAACTCGTCGAATGCGTTTGTGATAGTCAGACCGTTCAACCCATGACCCGGTTAACAAAATGGTCGTTTTATGTCTTAATAATGTTTATTTGTTTGGATAAAATATAAAAAGGTCCCATGAAATTTCTGACAATCATAAAAATCTTCTTTATAGTTTTATTTTAATAAATATTTCCCCTAAATTTTTCAGAAATTCGACAAAAGTCTCCGTTTTTCCACCGTCTCATATGGAAAACATTAGACTGATGCATTAGTTTTTTTTAAATAATCCATTCTGCCCTTTTATAAATTATTTTATATATAAAATTATTAAAATAATCTCATTTTAATTAAACAAAAATACATATTTCAATAATTTTGTATGTAAAATTATTGAGATGATCGTTAAAGGAGGTTTTTGTTGAGTTAAAATGGTGTTATTTCAATAATTTTGTATATAAGATAATTTATAAAAGAATAAAATAGGTATTTATAAAAGAGTAGAATGAGTATTTTGTATATAAAATGATTTATAACAAAAGGGAGGTTTTTGTTGACTTTCTCAAAAGTTCAGAAAATGAAACTATGGAGGAGGTTTTTATGATTATCAGAAACTTTAGGGGAGGTTTTTGTATATTACTCTATTTTTCTTTGGTAAACAACATATTAATGGGGTTACTGAATTCTTTAAATGTGTTAAGCGTGACAACATTGAATGACACGTGGCTCTGTAACTGGTTCAGTGATAGCCCAAATACATACACATGGTATAAAGTCAAGTGATTAAAATAGAGATTAGATTACTGTTTAATTTCATTTAAGTTCAAGTCCTTTCTCTTCCTTTATCTTTTCCTTTAAACCAAACACAGCCTAAGGAAAAAGATAAACCATTCTACAACAAACTATTTTAAATGTTATCATGTCATTCCAGCAAAAAATAATGTAAAAGAACTCTCACAGTTTTGTTCCCATGCATGCGACCTTCTAGATCAATATTGCAACACACAAGTTCAGATTTGGTGGAAAACAGATTTATATTAATATCGCTTTCTCTCTCTCAATGTGAACAAGTGGAAATTGAATCAACCTAAAACAGCCAATCAAGTTGTATGAATGCCATTGTGTCTCCGGCTGGTGATTTAATCTGAGCATGAAGCCAAACTTAGAATAGTTTTTTATTTTATAAAATAAATGATGTAGTTGTCAAAAGATTGGATTCAATATTCGTTCATTTGACCAGCTTATTGTATGGTTACCTACTTGGGGAAGGTACTTGTTTGTTGACACCCATAAAATAATGCGACCACTGGTACTTCAGTCTTGATTAACAATTAAAATGGATGAATATTTATTTATGATTATAGTGGATTTATTTATTTATGTGAATTACTTACTATAATGGCTGCAATTATTGCCTAGCTGCTACCTAGATAACTCATTAAAACAGTCATGTAAAAAGATAATTTTGCTAGGATTTTCAGGCAAAACTGCAGAACCAATTCCACATGTTTTCAACCTCTCCTCTTTGAATCTATGCCCTAAAAAGAATAGAGTCCAGAATGAGGGGTTTTGAAGCCTCTAATTCTGGGTTTCTGGAATTTGGAAATTTTTAAGGTGGAGGTGTCATTTGAAATCCGTGGTGGAGAGTGAAATCCAATTGTCTTGGATAAAGCTTAAACATACAAGTCTATGATTCGGGTCACGCGGCACAGGATGATAGGATGCATGTCTCCTTTATGTACCCGTTTGGGAGGTCTTTTGGGATGCTGAGGTGGGCCTCACATGGGAATGTCAGAAATTATATTTGGGGCCATTTGGTTTTTGTAAGTTATTTGGATAAATGTAATTATTTAGATAATTTTTTTTAAGAAACATTTATCCATGTTCTTTTATTTCCCACATAAATAAGGTAATGATCATTTTAGCCATAAAAGTTCATTATTAAAAATGACATTTTTGTCTTATTCAAGTATTAGCAATTTTTCCGCTAGATGGGAAAGTCATTTACCCACCTAGGAGATGGGTATCACATACCGGGTATGTAATACCTAGGAAATTAAATAAATTTTCCCTAATCCCCACATAAATCTGAAAAATGAACATGGGATTCTTCGTCAATGAGAATCAAAACCCCATTGACAAATTTTTCCCCTCTCAAAATCCAAAAAATGAATGCCCCTTGATGAAAATTGGGAAAATGAGTGATTGAATTTCGGATAAGATAAATGCATCTATAATAGAAGCTACTCTGAATAGTTTCTCCAGAATAGAATACAGGTACTCAACCACAACAGCGCTGGCATTGCAACTCACCTCTAACATAAAAGCTGTACCAAACAGGTCCTATATTATAACATTTGTTATATTTTGTCTCTTTTATGCAAAGGTTATATCATATTATATTATTATATGTATAAAAGTATAAATTTTATAGACGCTATATAAGATAATTTTGAATAAAAACACTTGTTTTATTAATATATAAACAATTTACAATTTACTGTCATTATATTAAGATTATATTATTAAAAATGAATTTACTAATATTATATATGTAGTTATAGATGTCAAGTATAGTCAGGTTTAATTGGATCAGACCGATGGATTACCCATATTAATAATTGATTCATTTCTGGGTCTATTTTATAAAGCCAATTAATAGTCGGATCGAGACTGGTTCATCCTGTTCCTGCCCCAAACCAAATCCGATCCATCAATAACTCTAAAAATGTATAAAAATAAGTAAAAATACCCGTATTATTTTGCTTCTCTATTTAAGAAGATCGCCCCTCCAATAACGTGTATTGTGTGAACCAAGTTATATGGCATAACGTGCATTGTGTGAACAAAGTTATATGGCGGTGCAATGTTCTTGTTCACATGGCACATGGGATGGTTGGTAAAACAAAACAAACAAGGTCCAACTCATATGTTCAGACAGACCATGAGAATGTCAATATTCTAGAGCCGGAAATAAATAAGGTTTTGCATGGTTTGAATACATAGTAAGTACCCATTGGTTGATGACTTGAGACAATATGATGTGGCTATGAGGCCATGCAACATGGTTGGCTTGGAGTACTAGCTTTAACAAGAAATAGGCGATCCATCAATTCAATATGAAACACTAGACAAAAGTCGTCAAAAAATTGATCTAATAAAAAACAGTGTTTTCAACTCTATCATTGATGATCATCAGTTGAACCATTCGAATCATCATCCAGCTTTGATTTTGGATTCAATTCTCTTATAATTCGGTTAAAAACGTTGACCTCGTAAAAAATTGTCTAACTCGGGTGATTGAATCATTGATTTATTTGACCTGATCATTGTGTCATGGTTACACACCCAATATATGTTTAAACTTTTAAAAGCCATAACTTTGCGTTCAATTATTTGATTGAGGTAATTTTTTTTATTTTGGATAAATTTTCAAGATCTATGTCCCAAGGCAACACACCTTGCCCTATAATTTTCACCAAAAACCCTTTTTGCCTCAAATTACAATTTTAGCAGTTTTTACAAATAGAAGGCATTAAAAATATAAACTGAACATAAAATAATAATACTTAAATATACATATTATTATACATAAAAATGATTATATATTATTTTATTGATAAAATACATGTTTTTCTAAGGCAGTTAAAATACATTTTTACACACACATATATATATAAATTCCTGACATGCTATGGTCTGACCTATTCAACCTAGACATTTGAACTGGTGGCCCACGACCCAGAGGCAAAACAGTTTGGTCTCCAGACTGACTTTTTAAAAAAATTGGTTTGTTTGCAATGCAATTTTATTTGTTTGGCTCAATTTGTTTGTTTGAAGTGTAAATTTATTTGCATTGCTGTAAATGCATGCTAGTGTAAATAGGTTGAGTGTAAATTCTGGTTTACTTTTGTTTTAAATTTGAATGTCTTATGTAATCATGAGAAGTAAAATAGGGAGTAAAATGATGTATTTCCAACCTTATATTAAAGAGAATGGAGGTAGAATGAAGGTTATTTATTTTGGGAGTGAGGTAGCTAGGAAGCAAGATGATGTGGACCTGTGGTCCTTGTTTTATAGGTAGGTGGTGCAAATTATGCATTAGTTTTTGAGATGCAAAAATTATCTACCAAAGAGTACAAATAAGACAAAAAAAGTATAAATTTTGTATCAGATAGGAGTGCAAATCATAATTACAAACAAATAGATGCAAAATTGAACTAGGTGCAAGATTTATATTCAGTTCAGGTTTTTTGTCAAAGGTAGAAATATAAGTGGATATGGCAAAAGCTAATGATAAAATGAATTGGAAATTTGTCCTTTTAGCTCTTCAATGTTTTGGTTTTAGCAGTATCTGGATGGAAATGATTAAATTGTGCATGTGCAATTGTTGGTTTTCTATAATTATCAATGGCACTCTAGCAGGATACTTCCATTTCACTAGAGGTTTAAGACAAGGAGACCCTCTTTCACGAAGTCTGTTTATTTTAGCAGAAGAGGTATTGAGTAGAGGTTTGCATGTTGTTTATGAAAATTGATATGTTACCTTTTATGCTCTTCCTAGAGGTTGTGAATTAATTTCTCATAGCTTGTTTGCTGATGACACAATGATTTTTTCAAAAGGTAATAAAAAGAGTTCTGCAAAACTTGATGCAATTTATTTCAGCATATGAGAAAGATTCAGGACAATTGGTGAATAAAGAAAAGTCTTGTTTCATTGTTCATCAAAACATGGGTGCTTCAAAGGTGAATATGATCAAACAGGTAACGGGTTTTTCTCAAAAGCATATTCCTTTTATTTACCTAGGTGCTCCTATTGGAAAAAAAATGTCTTTGAATTAAGACTTTGAACCTATTTTACAAAAAATAAAAAATAAAATTGATGGTTGGAGGGCTAAGCTTTTAAGTAGTGGAGGGCGTTTGACTTTAATTAAGCATCTCCTCCAAAGTCAATTAATCCATGTCCTTGGAGTTGCTTCTCCTCCCAAAACTGTGATCCACATGGTCCATAGAATGTTTGCTAATTTTTTGTGGGTAGCTTCAAATTTTGGAAACAAAAAACATTGGATTGGATGGACAAAAATTTGTAACCCTATTAATGAAGGGGGTTTGGGGGTGCGATCCATGTTTGATATTATTAAGGCTTTCAGGTTAAAATCTTGGTTTAAAATCATAAAAAAAAGAGGGCATGTGGGCAAAGTTTGTGAAATCAAAATATATAAGGTCCACACCTATAACTTTGCTCACTACTCCTTCATCTAGTAGTAGATTTTGGAAAGAGATGTTGGAGATCAAAGATATTGCTATTAATTCTTGTCAATGGATAATAGGGAAAGGTGAAATTTCCTTTCGGTATGATAATTGGTTGGTTTCTGGGCCTTTGATTTGTCAAATTAATGAAAGTGAAGTTGAAGTTGTGGATTTTACTTTAAATAAGGTTTTGAACTAAGAGGGAGTATGGTCTTTTCATGACGTTGGAACTATTCCTCATGCCATTCAACAGAGAGCTATAGACTCAAATTGTTGTTTAAGCAATGAAGATGATAGGTTAATTTGGAAATTTAATCAAAGTGGCTCTTTCACTACAAAATCTGCTTGGAATATCATTAGGAATCACATCTACTGGTTTAAATATATTTGGAAGGTTAATCTCCCAATTAAAATAACCATTTTTATGTGGAGATTTATGCATGGTGTTGTTCTAGTTGATGAGATCATATCACGAAGAGGTGTTAATTTGGCTTCCAAGTGTTGTTATGGCTTCTAAAATTTGGTCTTACTTTAGTAATCTCTTTAACATTCCCATCTATCCTATTCAACATGTAGTGGATCGAGTTCTTCATTGGTGGAATGTTTGTAAAAAGGATACTCAAGTGAATCAAGTTATTTGTGTCACTCCATTTATAATCCTTTGCACCATATGGAAAGAAAGATGTAAACGTATATATGAAGGTAAGGGTTCTTCATCCTTTATTACTTATAGAAAATATTAAGAAATGGTTGAAGGACATCAATGCTCTTACAAATGATCTTTCAAATATGGATAATGACCCTCTTTCACTTCAAGTGCTAAACATTCCTTTGAAAGGTTCAAAACGGAACAAATGCAGATGGGTTAGCTGGAAATCTCCAAGTAATTTTGCTTACAAGATGAATGTGGATAGGGCTTGTCGCAACAATCCTGGTGAAGGAGGAGGTGGGGATTTACTTAGAAACTCATTTGGAACTCTCATATTTGCTTTTCACTGTTACTATGATTAGTCTACCTCTACTCAAACAGAATTTTTAGCTTTGTATGATGGTTTAAGCCTTTGTTTGCAAAGAGGCTATAAAGAGATTGAGGTTGAAAGTGATAACATGATTATTATTGACATTCTAATGGGTAGATCGAACTATCCTTGGAATTCTTTTTACATCTTGCGCAGGATTAAGAACTTAGTGCAGAGAATGAATATTAGGTGGATCCATATCTTACGAGAAGGAAATCGTTGTGCTGATCTCCTAGCTAACAAAGGAATTGATGAAAGATGCACACTTAAAGAGATCAATGGCAATTCCCAAATTCCTAGAGATTTGGCTCATCTTATTCACGAAGATAATTTGGGTTTTCCTATCCTTAGAATTAATTAGGTTTTGCTAGGCCTTTTTTTTTTTGTGGGCCAGAGATGGTGAGGGAGAGCTATGTATGCTTGGGTAATGGGGCAAGACGGGCTAAGTCCTCCCCTGTTATTACAAATTTTCCTTTTGAAAATGGTTAATAAAATTTAAGGTGGTCACCCCTCCACCCGGAATAAAGTTTGGGGTTTTAAAAAAAAAATATTCTATTCAGATTTGCAGTGCAAACAAATAGAATCATTACTACACAATTATGAGAATGCATTATGGTTCACTTTTTATATTTTACTTTATTTTGTTTTATTAAGCAGGATTTGTACTTTTTTTTTGGCATTTTCTATACATTTATACTAGATAAATGAAGTTGCATTGTAAGCAATTTGAGCTAACTACAAAAGCTACATAAAGCATGCTCTTTAATTTATTTTATAAAATTGTTCACCATTTTAGGTTTAAGATCATTATTAATTTCTTTGAAACCTGGTGGCCAAACATCATTAGACCAAACTGATCTATTGTTGCTTTGCTGCTTGGTTAGTTGTTTTGGATGGCTCGGATTTGCTACCCACGAGATGTTCCCACATCTCTACCAACGAGAAATGACACCTGTGCATTAGGAATATCAGCTCCCTTATAATTCATGAGAAAATGTTCCCAATACATGGTGGTGGTGCTCAGTGAGTATGGATGTGGGTACAATTGTGGGTAGCAGATCCCAAGTCGTTTTGACCATTGTCTTGTTACAAATAGAAATGTTGAGGATCTATTTTTTTAATATCTGAGAATTAAAAATAATTATTTTCAGCAAATTGTGTTTTGTTGAAGATACATAACTTTTAAAAAGTTTCTTTTGTTGTACAACTCTCTTCTTTGTGAAACATGAACCAAGGAAAAATAAACACAAATGATTGGTTGAGATCAGCCAATATTAGTGAATGCAACATAATTGAACTCTAAAATTTTAATATTTTCGATGAACAAGAAATGCTATCAACTTTTGATTTCATAACAATAGTATTATTCCATCATGGAGATGTCAAATCACTAGAAAATGTAATAATAATAATAATAATAATAATAATAATAATAATAATAATAATAATAATAATAATAATAACAATAATAATAATATAGTATAAATAAAGGGAGATTCTCTTTCTTACCCATTTATAAAAAAGAAGAAATGTATGAATTGTCCAACACCCTCATTTTATATTTCCAATCCTACCCCCTCCCTGATTTCATATTTCCAATCTTATCCCCTCTTAAAAGGCATGGAGAGAATAGGATTATGGGACAAGTATAGTTTAGGGGTTTCCAATCCTACCCCCTCCCTGATTTCATATTTCCAATCTTATCCCCTCTTAAAATGCTTGAAGAGAATGGGAGAAGTAGAATTTCGACGAACACCCTAGACTACAAATGTTTGGTTCATTTTTAGAACAGGTCCAGTCCAACCAGATTAGTAAATGAGATAATTAATAAATTACTAATGCATTAATTAATAAATAATTATATTACAATAATCTATAATTAACATATTAATGAGCGAGGCAATAATAAATAAATTAGAACAATTAAAGCATTACTATTATTAAAAAAAATATTATTTATAATTATTAACCAATAATATTCATTTAAATCTACAAAAATAATAGTAATTTCTGAAAATAAATACAAAAAATTAATTTATTAATAAATTAATATTATTATTTAGCATAAACCATTATCAATAATTTCTAAAAGTCTTAGTAATTGATTTTTGGAAAAAGATATTGAAATAATTACATTTCTAAAAATTATAATTATGATTTCAGAAAAATTATAAATTGTTGATTAATTTCATTCGAAAATGAAAGATATTTTGGTGTAGTTTTTGGAAATTATGGATAGTTTATTGATTATTCAATAGATTACTGAAATTATTGAAAATTTATTGATTATTCAACCAATAAATAATTATTGAAATTTAATAATTGATTATTCAGAAAATTAGTGTAATTCTCATTGTTACATTTACAGAAAATTATTGATTAATTTTAATTGAAAATAACAGATAATTTAGTACAATCTTGGAATTTTATGACATTTTTTAATTTTTGGAATATTATGGAAAATTATTGTAATTGTTGAAAATTTATAATTATGTTATCATAATATAATTATTGAAATTTTTATTATTATCAATGTAATTATAATTATTACACTAAAATAATTGTTAGTGTAGTTTAACTAATTCCTTTTTTCATAATCTCAAATAGTAATTCCCATTATCTAATATTTTTTTGAAAAATTTATAATAGAAAAAACTGTGAATCCTGATTTAAAATCATGGAAATTAATAGTAATAATTATTGTTGCATAATTAACAATTTTCCATTTTGTATTAATTCGGATAATGTAATTATTAAGTTACACAAATTTCCATTATTTAAAAATAATACTTACTACAGAATTATAAATTACAATAAAATATGTCATTTGAAATAACTGTAATTACAGTAATTTTGAAATACAGAAATTCCAATAATAATTATTAGTGTACTAATTACAGTTCGTTTCAAAATAGTTTTATTACACTAATAAACCTTATTGGAGTTTTATTGTAATAATTCATATTAACTTTATTACAGAAATAATTATCTTTGAAATTTTAGTGTAAATTATTATTTTACGGAAATTTATAACAATAATTATTATTGGAATTTTATTGCTGATAATAATTACAGTAACAATTATCATTGGAATTTACATTTTCAGAAATTTATTAATGTAAATTTATTATTACTGTAATAATAACTATCAATTTACATTAATTATTATAGTAAAATTGGTTATTTTCAAAATACTGTAATTACAGTAATTTTATAATAACTGTAATTCCAATAATAATTATTACCGTAGTTAAATTATTTATTTTTTTCAAAATAATTATTACACTAATAATTGTTATTGGAATTTTGGTGTACTAATTAAATAGAGTAATCATTATAATAAATATTTTACTATAGTTACAATTTCTTAAAATTAATTTTATTACACTAACAACTAAATTGTGTTATTTTCCAGAAAAATTAATAGAAATAAATGAATATACAAAATTTTCAACCAATAATTTTTTATAAATGTCATTTAAATTTAATTATAAATTATAAATTGAAAAATAAAGTCAACAATTATAGCTCCAGAAAGAGTTGGTGGAGTTTGCAAATTGGCAAACAAAATATCATATTTTTGAAAAATTTTGGAGAAGAAAATAAAAAACATATTAATGTAATTTTGGAAAATTTCTTTAAAATGTAGTAAATAATTATTGAAAGTTATTGGAATATTTTGGAAATTTGGGAAATTTATTGCATTTGATAGATTTTGGAAAATTATTTAAAAATTGTGTGATTTTCATTTTAAATTATTAAAGATAAATTAGTATTGGTAAAGGAAAATGGTAATTTGAACCAATAATTACACAAATTATTTCTGTTATTTATATAAATTATTATAATATTGGAAAATTTTAGAAAAGGAAAGTATTAATTAACTTATATTGAAAAATAAAAGATAAATTAGTATAATTTTGAAAATAATATATTTAAAAAGAAAATAAATTATTTAATATATTTAAAAATTCAATAATCTAATATATATACTTTTAAAAATTTACCAGCAGTCGACATTCAATATATCCTTTTGATCCTTTTTACTAGTAAATTAGACATTGAATTTTTCAGTACATCGCACAGGTCTCCTAGTAGTTTTAATATAGAAAGGAAAAAGAAAATCAGAAAGAAAAATTTTGCTTTTTGATCATGATTGAAGAAGCTTGGGCAGTGACAACTATGTCACTGTCATGCATATGATAGCATCTATACAAAGAAATGAAAGGCTTGTCAATTGGTTGACAGCAACCTTTGAACTAATGGTGGGATCTCTTTGTGTGGTGTTCTCATTATCATCTTTACAAATTCAATTGATTGATATAATGGGACATTAACTCATGCAATTTGATTATTGTTGACTAATAATCAAAAAAAAAGAAAAAGAAAAAACGCTATCCAAAGACGTGGCATTAACATGTTTTACATTTTTTATAAGAATAACGCATATCCTTCCTATCGCGATTCGATTAGAATAATCAATTCATGAATACATTTTCTAAAAGATCATAAACCAGTGTTGGTTCCATTTTTCTACACGTTTGGGGCACACACATAACCCTGGATACTTCTATAAAGTAACTATTCTTGGTTGGGTGCAAATGATATTCGAAAATCTGAGCTCAAAATATTAAATATAATCGTATCAAATCTAAATATCTAAACCAATAATATACACACGAGAAAATCCGATGATGTCCAATGTGATGAAAGAAAGATTAAAAGCAAATATAAACCCTATAACATTTGTCATGGGAAAAATAATGGAACAAGCCATACATTGATACAAGTCAACAATAATTGTATATTTCGAATTTCAAATTAATGCGAGTTAGAATATATTTCTATACGAAAAAATATAATGCATTTCAATTTCATATTGTTTTTTGTTATTTATGATGTTTATTCTTTATTTTTTTACTATTTACAAATATTTTTAGTAATTATTATTTTTCATTATTTATGGATCACATTGGCCTGAGTGCACCCAAACATATTTATCTATGTTAATTTTTGTTAATTAATTTAATAATTTAATTAAATTTAGTTATTTTTATTTAATTAATTTAATTAAGTCAATATATTAATTAATTAAGTTCAATGAGTTTAATTAAATTGGTCAATTGACAATTTCAGTTATGTTTTAAAAATAATAGCAATTTGAGTGAGCGGGAGCAAACATGAAGTTTTTAGGAAAAAATTACCCTTTTGTTAAAAACAGAATCCACCAAATCCAAAGAGCATTCATGTTTCATCCATTCGATTCCATCCTTTCAAACTATGATTGGCTGGAAGCATCGACTCCATCCATTTAAACGACTTCATATTGGGAATAGACCTGTTCATGGGCCGGGTGGCCCAACGGCCCGGCCCGACCCCCGGATGGGCTTGAACAGGCTTTTTGGCCCACGGGCTTAACCTCGGGCCAAAAAGCCCGGCCCGCATAAAATCCAAGCCGGGCTCGGGCTTTGCCAAAATAGCCCAGCCCGAGCCCGGCCCGGCCCGACCTATAGTTAAACCTAAGTAAAAACCCTATGTGATGTCTATTTGAATAAATTTTTTTATTTGAGAAGGTCATTGATTCACTTGTAGGCTCCTTGTTTATTTAAATAGGGGGAAAAAACATCTAAATTAAAATAAAAAATGTCCATTTGAATAGGGAAAATTTTGAATTTCTTTTATTAGGTCGGGCTTTAGGCTCGGGCCCAAGTTATAGGCCCGTTGGTCGGGCTCGGGCCTAACAGTTTTCTGTTAATAAAGAGTCAAAGCCCGGCCCATGAACAGGTCTAATTGGGAAGCATCGATTCTATCTAGCTGGGAAGCATCAACTCGACCAATTCAAACAGCGGCTGGCTAGGAAGACTCCATCTTCAAAGCAATGTCCCTCCCAGTTTGAGTTCGAGTGATTTGGGGTCCCATTCTTCATCCAAGTTCGAGTTCAAGCGACTTGGGATCCCATTCTTTGTCTAAGTCCAAGTTCGAGTGATTTGGGGTCCCATTCTCTAAGTTTGAGTTCGAAATTACTATTTTATTGTTTGTTTTCTCACAAAATTCAGAGTTAGCAGGAAGGGGTTTCTTCTTCTAACCTCAGTTTAGGGTTCCATTCCCTTTATTTTTTTCTTGTTTCTCCAATTCCTTTTAACTATCTTAGGTAGATTTTACATATTTTATTTTTTGTTTGTTGTTTCTTGGTATTTGTATTTCATAGTTTAAGTAATTGATGTGATTCATTCGTCAGATTATGATTGTGTATTCTTTTGTTTAAAGAATGAAAGAAACCCCTTCCTCTCAAAATGTAAGTAAATGATGATTTAGTTGAGTATTTGCAAAATGTAAGTAAAAGAAATAAAACTTAGAAGTCAATAGAAAGTTGGAAGTGAATGATTGCCAGAATTATATAAATGGCAAACATATGATGATTTGAATGCTGAAGAAGCTACAATGTCTTTTGACCAAAATATTAGTGTATAATAGCTCATATAATGAATTAATATATATAGTACTCCAGAACCTGAATTATATAAATGGCAACCATATGATGATTTGAATGCTGAATAAGTCCTAGTAGAGGCACTAGAGGTAGAGATTTATGGTTGTGCACAAACATGACTTGTGTGCTTTAACATCGTGGAATGGCACCTGCCCAATAGATGCATGATGCAATTTAATTTTCTAAGTCTATAAATATGAGAATCATACAAAACCAAGAGGTTCAAAACCATAATTTATGTATCAAAATTACAAACAACTATGTGGTTATGTGGTCTGTTTAGTGCTGGATGGTTTCTAAGTCTATAAGCATATAAGAATCATACAAAACAAAGAGGTTTAGTGGGTTCTAAATGATTTTGATGGTGTAACTATAATGGGGGAGGGATAGATGTTTGCAACTATAATTTATGTTTCAAAAGCATTCAAAAAAATTATAGTTCAAAATTGCAAACAATAATCCAATCTGTGTAATGTCGGATGGTATCCAAGTCTATAAAAAACTATCTGGTTTGTATAATGCTAGATGGTTTCCAACTCTATAATAAACCATCCGTCTTCTCCATGCCAGGTGGTGTATACACTTGTGAGAATCATATACTACCTTATGGAATGTTGGGATTTAGATGATTTTGAGGGTGTAAATACTATTTTATCACCTGATGGGTTGTAATTTACAACTGCAATTGAAGATTCAAAACTATAATGAACCATTTGGTCTATGTAGTGTTGGATGGTTTCCAACTCTGTAATAAACCATTCGGTCTTTTCCATGTTAAATGGTTTATACACTTGTGAGAATCATATACTACCTTATGGAATGGTGGGCTATAAATGATTTTGAGGGTCTAAATACTATTTTATCACTTGGGGGCTGAAATTTAGAACTGCAATAAACCATTTGATCTATGTAATGCCGAATGATTTCCAACTCTGTAAAACACTATTTGGTCTATGGAATATCAGATGGTTTCCAAATATGTAAAACACTATCCGGTTTGTGTAATGCCGAATGGCTTCCAACTCTGTAATAAATCATCTAGTCTGTGTAATGTTGGATGGTTTCCAACTCTATAATAAACCATCCAGTCATCCCCATGTCGGATGGTGCCTAAATCTGTTAAACACCACCCAAGTTGCACCATATGAGATAGTCTAGGCATAAAATCAGTTCTTGTTGTTGATCATATAAGTAAATATGTAGTTTGGGTATTAATTACAAAGATAAGCATTATGAATTTTATTTGACTATTTAGTTGTTTAGCCAATCTAGCATTATCATTCACCACCTTCCTCTAGTACATTTGCTTTGAGTATGGAATTGAAGCTTCCCAGCCAATTGTAGTTTGAATCGTTGGAATTGATGCTTCCCAGCTAGATGGAGTCGACACTTTCCAATCTGCAGTCATTTGAATGGATGGAGTTGATGCTTCCCATCCAGACGCAGTTTGAATCGATAAAGTTGATGCTTCCTAATCTGAAGTCATTTGAATGGCTAGAGTCAATGCCTCCAACCAGCCACAGTTTGAATGGATGGAGTCGAATTTGAACTTGGAGATGCTTCAATTGAATGGATGGAGTCGAATTCAAACTTGGAGAAGACGAACAAAACATGAATGTTTTCTATTTTTAACAAAAGGGTAATTTTGTCCTAACAACTTCATGTTTTCTCCCACTCACTCAATTTGCTATTATTTCTAAAACATAATTGAAATTGTCAATTGACCAAACTTGGTCATTTTTTTTAAAAAAGTCATTAATTAAATTGCTACTAACTCTCTCTCTCTCTCTCTCTCTCTCTCTCTCTCTCTCTCTCTCTCTCTCTCTCTCTTATCAATTAATTGATTTAAGGGAAAAATCCCAATTAGTACCATGTACTTTGGGCATAGTGCCACTTTTGTCCTTGAACTTTAAAATGCAACAATTTAAAATTGTGCCAATTTAGTACCTGTCATTAACCAGCCATTAAGTGGCATTCAAAAAGACACAAATGCCCTTCAAGTGTCATCTAATTTTCTTTACCAACCCTCCAAATGTCCAAGCTCTCTATCACAAACCCTCGTAGGATTCAAAACCCTAAACATATGTGAATCATTCAAGAAGAAATTGATGCATTTTGGTGATCTTTGTTGTAACCATCTCACCTCTCCCAGTATTCAAGTCAAGCAAAGATAATACATCCCTCAACAATATTCATTGGGGAAAATCTATGATGTGGAAAAGACATGGTATTGAAAGAGTTTTGACCAATCAAAATCCACCAATGAATTTTGATAAATAATACCTTATTGGCTACCATGTTTATGATTCTAGTTGATTGGTCAGACATTTTTCAGATGATGGACAGTGTTTTATTTCGAAGGATAATTTTTACATTTTCAAAAGTCTTGTGTCGAACATGATGTCATGTAATAACATAACTAATGGTTTGTTAATGGTAGGTACTGGATTGGTACATTTTCAAAGACCAGGTACTGAATTATCACGTTTTAAAGTTTGGGGGCCAAAGTGGCACTAGGTCCAAAATACAGGGTATTTATCAGAAATTTTCACTTGAATTAATTAAGTTGATTAGTAAAACTAAATTAATTTATTTAGGCTAGATTATGACTTTAATTAAACTACATTGCCTACACCAAAGTTGTTGATAGGCCAAGAATTTGAACTAACAAATCCAAAAATCATGGTTTTATCAAAAAAAAATCCAAAATTAATGAAAACTGACCTCACTACACATGAGCACCAAATACCTCCTTTGATTTTTGAATACCCAAAAGAATTTTTTGCCCTTTAGGCTGCATTTGGTTGGAGTGCAAATCTAAACAGTTGCAAATTTGCAGTCCGGTTCAGATTTGCATTCGTTTGGTTAGATTTAAAAAATGCATCGATTGTAGATGCAAATTTGTACACTTTCTTAGGTTTGTACTGAAAATAGGAGAAAATATTGCTTTCTAAAAAGGAAAGAAAAATTTGCTCCTATGATGGGTCGAAGTAAATAGGTTGAGTTTTTCCAAAACCCTAAAAAAAAGATAGATAGAGGAGAATGGTGAGCGACTCTCAATTACAAGCAACAGTGTAGAAATTTTTTTGAGATAGAGGAGAACAGCGAGCGACTCTCAACTGTGTAGAAACTGCGAGTGACTCTAAACTACCTTTGTTTTCACAGAGGTAATAATCCGATCTACCTTCATTTTCTGATTACCTTCAATTTACTTTGTTGTTTGTTTAGAGTGCCAAATAATCGAGCTTTTATAATGGTGCATAAGAGAGTATTTGCATTTTGTACTAGTTTGAGATTTTAGTTCATAGTGGTGCTTTTATAATTTATTAAATGAACTCCTGTGTTGTGATTAGGCTCGCTACAAGCTTCAACTTGATCCAACTGTGGATAAAGTGAAGAAACTTTGTAATACCCGTTGCAAAAATGCCAAATATGAGAGAGTGCTTTTTCATTACAATGGGCATGGAGTGCCAAAACCAACTGCTAATGGTGAAATTTGGTTGTTTAACAAGGTAAAAATCTTATTGGTTTCCTTCCATACTATTTTCTTGCACTTGCTACGGTGTTGTTTTTTTCTTGTTATAACTACTGAAGAGATGAGAAATCCATCATATGGATGGCCAAACCCTACAGGAAGGTTGGACGAAATTTCAAAAATTTCTCTCTTTCCCATGAGGGAATCGCATTCCCTATTTTAGAAAACTGCATTTTCAAAGATCAATCTTGAAACCAAACCGGACCAGATCTGAAACTAAAAAGAATGAGAGGGATATACCTGATACAGAGTAATGGTAAACCCCCAATGAAGGTGTTCAAGCCCAAGGAGAAGTCCAAAGACTGCTTCCACTGAAGATGACACGGTGCAGGATGAAGTAGAATTAACAGGAAGGTTCTTCAGCAAGAACCGAATTCTTCAGCAAAAATGTGATGGAGGGCTGGTGAGCACGACTTCAGATTGCATTTTCTACCAAAAGGCAATGTCAAGAACCTTTCTTGATCACTCCCACAGGTGAAGATCGAACTGGTAGGGGCGGAAAGAACAGGTAAGAGCAGAAGGCAGGAGTAGTCAAAATGCAGATCCTTCTATCTGTGATTTGCGAACCAAGAATTCTTGATCTGATTTCTTGTTCTAGTTTTTTGGAAGTTCTCCTTGTTCCTCTATTTATAGCCTTTAAAGAGAGGATCTCCTAATCCCATTAGGAGTTTCCTAATCCAAATCTTGTATTTAGATCTGGACTCTCTTTAAGAGATAAGGATAATCACTTATCTTATTTGCAGATAAAGATCAACTTTCCTAATCAAATTAGGAGTTTCCTGATCCAAATGTTTATTTGGATCTAGACTCTTTGAGTGGATAGGGATAATCTCTTATCCTATCTGCTGATCTAAATCCAAAAACCACTCATATTTAATTAATCTCATTAAGCCAGTTCGAATTGGACTTTAGGCCCATTAAGTCTATGTGTTCACTTAACCTCCTAATCTGTTGCCCAGTTGTCTATCCTTGTATGACGTGGGACCTAAACATTGATCTACACATCAACCACATGGGTTCAGCCCAGCCTTTGTTACAAGGCCTGGCCGAATTCACTGTAGGAGATAGTGAACCCCTGAGTCCATCACCATGGGCTCTTAATGGGCCCAACATGTACACTAAATGGTCCTTGGGTCAACCACCTTATAACAACCTAAGGACTGTGGGTAGATGCAAGATTAGCCCATCAAGTATTACCCTCAATGTTTTTACACTTAACCTCTCAACCCATAATGATCAAACACTGCCCAACAAGAGAGGACCTCTCCCTTGACTGTAAGGTACAGTGCTACACTCTCTTCTCACATGGATCCCAGGAATTAAAACATTTTGCATACATTTTGAAACCATAATATATATATATATATGTATATCTATATATAAATATATTTTTCAAAACAAATTTCAACGGTTGAAATCGACTGCTGACAATTTAGGTTTCCATCAGAGAGAGTGCATCCCCGATCATTCACTTTGTCCGACAAAGGGGTTGATCCTGTCACTATGATCACCTACTCAGGTGAATTCTCGGAATGTCCCAACATACCTAGGTTTTGACCCCTTCTAAAGATCTCACTGATTGGCATATCAAAAACAACCCAATCCGACACGTAGTGTAGTATCATAATCGAGTATAGGGGTCAGGTGTAACATTCCAGTTTTGCCCATCTATTTCCAAGGTTCAGGGCAATACTAGAATTCTGGTCTGATTTAAGGTTTCAAGAAAACCCACACTGCATGCACCTCGGGTCTCACCATGATAGTTGAGACAAGCCACCCCAACCAACTTGGTGGTACACCAGTGTCAGCCTTAGTAGGATAAATCTCCTCAGATCTATCCAACAGCTGTGAAAATTCTAAACTAACACGAGTCTCATATGTGTCTAATTTAAGGGTATTACACAGAAACACACCATAATAACATGAATCAAATATATACTTTATTCATTACATCAAATATCATAATGTACATCATTCTAATTGGAGCTAAGGGCATATATTGTCTAACAACTACAGTGCACCTTGTGTAGAGTTACACGTAGTACATTCCTCTGGCAATCAATGACCTTGATTCTTGGCTCAAAACACCCTCTATAATTGCTCTGCCGCAGGCATGGTTGTTAATGCCTTCAGAGGTTAGCAACACTTTCTCTTTAATTCACTCACTAAATAGGTTGTCTTAACTAGCATATTTATGAAGTGGTGTTGCAACATTGTTATTCTGTCTGTTCTAATATTATCTATTACCTCTCGTTAGCTAGAAAGTAATTCTTCTGGTCCCCCTGGATCTTCACCAAAGGATTGCATTCTTCTTGCGGGTAGTCTTGCTTGAACCATGTAAAAGCTGTATGATATATTTTCAAACATGCCAATTGGTCAATAACTTTCAGTTTTAGTTATCTTCTTTGTTGGAGGAAATATAGTGTAGTT
This sequence comes from Nelumbo nucifera, assembly GCF_055504915.1. Taxonomy (NCBI): domain Eukaryota; kingdom Viridiplantae; phylum Streptophyta; class Magnoliopsida; order Proteales; family Nelumbonaceae; genus Nelumbo; species Nelumbo nucifera. The sequence goes on from NC_142649.1 coordinate 13,809,285, forward strand.
TCTATATGCATTTCTTAGAAGTCTGTAATACATTGAGTGTCACGCTGTGGAGATGTGTGACGAATGATATTGTTAGTATTGCCCTTGTAATGGGGTTCGAATCCCCCCTTCCAAACAAGTTTCTCTCAACCTCAATTCTAGAAGGAAAACTCGCAATGGTTATTTGGGTACCCAGTGGGAAAACTATCTGGAAAACTGAGCTAGAGCTATCGCCCTCAGACTAGAGAGCTTAACTTGATTTAATCTTTGAAATTAAATAACAAATTTATACATAAAAACCAAATAAAATAATAACCTAATTATACAAAAGAAAAAATGGGTGTGAAACAAAATTATTAAAATACATAAATATACTGATTTTTTTATGTCTAGAACAGAAACTAGTTTATGTCTAGAACGGGTCATTCACTAGTTTATGTCTAGAACAGAAACTAGAGAAGCAGAACTGAAGACATCTACCAAATCCAGATTCTTAACAGAAACTTGGAGCTAGGCAGAGACAAGAACAGAGAGTTTACACCAGGGGTAAAAGGGGCATTTGGTTTGGTACTGGAGTTTGTTTGGAAGTGGTTTTTTCTTTTCCCTTGGGTGACTTCTGGCATTTACCAGCCTTGAGTTAAGTTTGAACCAAGTAACTTGCCTATAACTTCGAATGGTGTGGAAGCTGGCATGGTCTTTACATGTATATTCCACTCTGGTGGTACATTTTGATTATACTCCACAAGCAAACAAAAATTAAAAAAGAAGAACTAGAACGGTGTGGAAGCTGAGCAAGAATAGGGCTCCTATAGAAAGAAAAGGTTGGTGCACATACTAAGGAAAGAATAAAGCCAAGCCAGGAAGGCTTACGTGGCAACTGGCATGGCAAAAAAGGTTAAACACTCGTACAGGCATCTGATTTGAAGGTCTATATGGTGGCCCCCAGGATCAAGTGTTGACATGTATATTCTCCTAAACTTGATTCAATTTCCACTCAATCTGTAACAAAAATTTAGGGGATGGGATTCAAATTGTGAGTGTTGTTTCCACTCCAGAGTTTTTGCCAATCTCTCTTTCTCTCTCTCTCTCAAATGGATCAAACAAGAACCAGGTGCTGCAACCCTATAAGAGGGTTAATGAGCATTTTCACTCGTGTCATACAGATAATGTATAAATGGACATTTGACTATGTGAGTATTTGAATATAGTAGATTGAATTTGTTTCAATTTAAAATGAAAGACACTAGAATTTAGGGTTTCATTAAATAACAGGGGAAATTCAAGATAATTTTGAATTTCCCCTGTTCTGTATGACTGTAATTAATGAAACCCTAAATTCTAGTGTCTTATGTACATTTCCAGATAATTAGGGAGAGACATCCATGTGTTAAGCCGAATAGGTGCTTCAGATGTAAGCGGGTCTGTTTCCAATGTCGGAGCTTGTTAGACCTATTTATTAGATGGTTTATGTCACTATGTTTTCCTATTCAAAAAGAACAGTCGCTGTTGGTGTGAAGAGGAGAGAGAAACTGGCTTACTTGGTTGAAGAGACGTTGTAATTGCATTGATGGTGGGAGTAGCTGGAACACCATTTAGTAGCAAGAAATAGTTGTATTTGCATTGATGGAAATGCCAAACATCCACAAAAAGTGTATTCTTATTTGTATCTTTCAAAACAAATGAGTTGAGTGCAAATTGGGTGTGTAAATCTTGAACTACTTTGCACTCACATGAACTAAACGTTTTTGTTTTGCACTCTACAAATTTATATTCGTACTCCAACCAAATGCAGCCTTAATATCCACATCAGGCCAAATTAACAACCAAATGGCCCTACGCCACCTTTTACTTAAGCACCTTTTTTGCTATAGAGCATGAGCAGTTATGGGTTAACCCAACTTGGGTCCATCACCTTAGTTCAAATGAAACCTCAACACCAGCTTGTTTACAATGACAAATTAATTAATTAATTAATTAATTAATTAATTAATTATAGATACATGAGTTGAAGCAAAAAATCTCTAATGTGGAAATTAATTGATGGTGGGTCATGAAATCTTGCTTTGTTTTGCATATAGATTGAGAAAGAAACTTACAAACGAGGCTGTTATTCCTGAAACTTAAAGTACTGATGCTCCCTTAATCTCTTTATTTGCCAAATTAACTTGGTCCCCACATAATTGTACAATCTCCACAATTTGCCATTGCATTGATTGTTTCCCACTTGTGTTGGCCAAATATATCTTGGAATTGCTTGTAATAAAATTTTGTTCATATTCTCTTTCTTTTCATTAAATTGTCCAACTTCATCCAAAAGTTATCTGCATAGAGGAAAGTAGTTAAATGAAGCGAAACGCTAAGGGACTTTCTAAATTGGAAGGCATTAATTAGTGAAAAATAAGCTATGATGAAGAACAAATTAGGTAGCTTAATTCAGATATTAGATGCAATATTAGAGGTGTTGTTGGCCTTTTGAAGGTTATCAAATTGATATCTGTGTCCTAGAGATGAAGAAGCAGATATGTTTATGATTGTATTGGTTTGTTCTGATTAATTTTCTAAAGTCCAGACAATCCCTTCTTGACATCATCCAGTACACAAGCGGATTCATTTATCCAACCCCACAATATCCTCCTGTTCTTTCTGTTCTTTCAAGTCATCGAAAAATATTTTTGAAGTGTAAAAATTTCTATAGTCGTATCTCAGGTCAAAATCATTGTCAATAGAACTAGGGTCTAAAATGTATTTATCCTTGGTCAACTATGTAATACTTCTATTTGGCATTATGATCTACGATCACATTAAGCACATGCCTAACACTCGGATTAATGACTGAAGTATTGAGACCCTTTTTACTGGTAATTGAAATTGGGAAGAAATCTTGGCATTCCCACATTCCGCAATTATATTCAACAAAGGGAGCAAGTGTTGAGGTAAGAGAATCACCATTCCGCAATTATATTGAGAATCACCATTCCTTGGCATGTTCTCTTGCAATAAGAGAAAAGAAGTTGAAGGAATGTGAATAGAAGCATACCTAATTCAACCATGAACTTATGGACAAGAATGTGAAAAGAAGCTTAAACTTAGAGCAAAAGCTTGGAGAGAAACTGCAAAATATTGAGTGCAAAAGAAACCTCTCATTCCAAATTATTGAATGCAAATTGATTGTGCACGATATGGAAGCTCCTAGCTAGAGGATGATCTGGACCTTAGTCGTGTAGCGAGCTGGAAAAACTGCAAGACAGAGGATTAGACCACCTGGGGCGGTTAACCCGGTGAGGTCGCTCCAATGCTTAAGTTAGTACTGTGTCGTGATTGCGAGCTAAAATCTGAGTGCTAGAGAGCTTGGATGCAAGTAATTGCGCATACCTGGACCATGGAAGGGTTGTTGCCTTTATATAATTGAGTTATTGCGGGTTTCCTGGAACAGTTCCGAGATCTGCGGCCTGAATGGACGAGATCCGTTTCCGCTTTAATTGAGAAGTAACGTATCAGTCAATGAACCTCATTATCGCCGCCCAATTCGGATGGGGAGAAGATAAGGCTTGCCATTATACGGTATGATCCCATAATATTCGAAGTCTACTGGAAAATATTGGGATTTATTACGTGTTACTTCGGTTCCTGAGTCCCGAACTCGATTAGCTGCCAAGGTGGTGTTACACCGAGGTGACCTTATGCCGAAGTGGCTTTATGTCGAAGTGACTTTATGCCGAGCTCCGCATACCGCTAACTAGGCTCTTCTTGCTGAGTTGTCATCCTACAGGCAGATCGCATCCACGTGACTTTTATCTACTAGGTCATGCTAGATTACCCCTCATCAATTGCCCCCCACTCCTCGTGGCAGGGGTCCTAACCCGGTGCGGGGAGTTCACAACGAGCTTAGGTGGATTTGGCATAAAATGTAGGTGACATAGAGGGGGAGCCGTTGGTCGGACCTGTTCGACCATTTGGCTCAACCAGGAAGTGGCCCAGATCGCATACCCGGTATGCGTGGATGTCAAGCTGACATCCAGTTTTCCTAGGAGCCGTCAGATCATGTTGATCTTGATCGTTGATTCCTGAATATACTGGCTATAAATAGGGGATAAAGGGTCCATTTTCTTTGCCACAAGTTTGTAAATCTACAATTTTTTAAGTCGCGCTCAAGCCTTCTAGTTCGGTATTAGCCTTTTCTGGGTCCGAGGTCGCCTCCTTTTCTTCGGTTTTCCTTTTGGTGAGTCCACATTCCTTTGCATTTTCCTTTTGATTCTGTTGTCCTTTCCTTTAATATGTCTAACTTTAGCTTAGATAGTCTTCTAGACGGGAGCGGCGAGTCCGCTGGGGCCGAGGTGGGTACCTCGGCTCAGACCGTGGATCCTCATCCTACCGAGGTGGTCACTTTGGGACAGGATGTGGTCATCGGTCCACCCGAGGTGGACTCACCTCGGCGGGAGTGAGAAGTTTCTGGTAAATCGGTTTCCACCTCCCACCGAGGTCGGCTGCCAAACACCCGTCGACAATGATGGCTGACAAGCTCTTAACCTTAGTAGCCCGATACAGACTCCCTAGCGACCTTGTGTATAGCATCCCCTTAGGCAACTTTCCTTGGGATCATGATCACAATGAGATCGTGGTCTTGGAGGAGCAGCTCGTAGTCGGTTTGTGTTTCCCACTTCACCCCCTTATAATCAAGATCGTTAAATTCTTTAACATTACCATAGACCAGCTACACCCAAACTCTATCCATAATATTGTAGGGACTATTTCTCTTTTCCATGATTACAACCATCCCCTTGACCTCGATATCTTCTCTTCGGTCCTTTCTATTAAGAAAAACTCGTCCTGCATTCTGCCCGAGCATAGGCGAACTTTCTACTAGTCTCCTCGTCCCGGGTACAAACTGTTGCACGAGCTCCCTAATAAGGTCCCGACTTGGAAGAGGCATTACTTCGTGGTCCGCAACACCGAGGGGTGGCCCTTCCCAACTCACCGGAGGGCCACCATCCAGGACCCTGGCGTTAAACTGGACCAGAAGACAAGGGAGGAGGTCCGATCTTGGGCAGAGCTCGGCCTGAAGTTTGAAAACTTCATAACCGAGGAAAAGGTCGTGCAAGTCGGCCTAAGTCCTCCTAGTAGTTGCTACTTGTTGTACTTTTTCTATTCATTTTACCTCGATATTGTATCTGACTTAGCTCGTTTCTTATCACAGATGCCATGGACAACATCCCTGCCGATGAGCTTTTCGGGAGCATGAAAAAGGGGAAGAAGAAGAAGAGAGCCACCAAAAAGGCTTGCGCCGAGACTGAAGCACCCACAACTGAGGCTGCCATCCCTGAGCCCGAGCACCCACCTGTTGCCAAGCAGCCTCCTGTAATCGATCTGGTCGAGGAGGACTCAAGCAAGGCCACCCCACCATGCATACCCGAGGAGACTACGTTTTCATAGCCTGTTCCAGCGGCCACCACGTCTTCAGAGCGATACTCCAGTTCAAAGCATTTTGACTCTGAAATTCGGCCTTCTCAAGAGCAAAGACATGGTGTTTACTGAGGAGGTTGCTCGTTGGGCTAAATTGTCGGTTTCTCAGCTCGGGGCCAGAGCGGCCACACACTATATGGTGGTGAGTTCTCGAACTTATCTTTCAACTTGTCTTGTACTTAGATTTTCCATATTCTGATACTCGTTTTCTTCTCTTGGCAGGTAAACTCCTCCATCCATGCCTTGGCTTACCGGTCCGAGGTAAATCTAAAGCAGGCTCTCAAAGCCGAGGAATCTTCCCGAAACACCCACACCGAACTAAACTTAGCTCGCAACGAAATCAGCCAACTGAAGAATGACGCGCGAACTAAGAAGGAGCTGCTAACTCTGCTAATGTCAGAGAATAAGGAGCTCGAAGAGCGTGAAATGACATTGAAGAGGGAGATTGAGAACCTCGAGGCCCACATGAAGGAACGAACTAAACTCCTGCTTCAGGCGATGGAAGAGGCCAAGGTTAAGGTAGTTGAGGAGTACAAGTCTTCACTGGAGCTTCGGGAAAGGTTGGTCGAGGCAGGGATAGCGGGCTACTGCAGGGGGTTCAAGCTCTGTAGGTGGTTGACCCGGTGTGAATTTTCCCACCTCGATCTCAGCGTCATCACCACGTTGAAGATCACCAAGGAGATGGCCATTGAAGCTGCCAAGGATCCAGACTCCGAAGCGGAGAGTGATGACGACCTGCTTGATGACGAGGAAGAGGAGACCGGTGCTGCCGAGGACCATATGAAGACAGATCCTCCTGCCGAAGCCTCCACTAAGGATGAAGAGCCCCAAAGAGATTGAAGCCTCTTTTTTTGGATCCCCCCTTTTGTAATGCTCAATGTTTCGAGCCTTCAAGCTCGGTTAATTGTAATCTTTTTCTTTCTTTTTTTGTACTTGAAGTTCTTCATCAATGAAATACAAATGTTTTGCAATCTTCGTGTACAAATATCTATAGATTATTCTTGAGCTAGTGATCTAAATCAAATAGGAGTGAATTTTTTTTTCTAGGTATAGATCACTTTCAAGCTGGCGAGCCCGACACTAGTAGGAATAATCTAATCGTCACTGTATGTCAGGGCAAGCAGACACTATAGGATACATACCTGACCTATTTGTGCCTGGGTCACTTTGCTTTTCCCATGCCAAAGCGACTGGGTTTTAAGCTGCCTATGTCGAAGAGGTGATTAGGACTTTTATCGTGCTGAGTTTTGTTATCAGCTCGACACCATAGCCCTTAAGCTTCTGGGAGTGACTTATGGTCCTCTTTCCAGCTCATCATCTATTTGACCAGTTTGGTGATTTCATGAGTGACTTATACTTGGAGTTGTGGACTCATACATAGTACCTTCTTAAATTGTCGATGTTCCATGCTCAATGTACTAGCTTCCCTTCTAATGTCTCGAGCTCGTACGTGCCTTCCCCGTACACCCGTCTTATACGGTATGAACCTTCCCAGTTCGGTCCAACCTTACCCATGCCGGACTCAGGTACCATAACTTTCCGTAGGACTAGATCGCTAACACGAAACTGTTGCTTCTTGACCCGGGTGTTATAGTACCGGGCTACTTTCTGCTAGTATGTCATAGCCTAGATATAGGCTAAGTCTCGTACCTCCTCTACGAGCTCTAGGTTGGTACGGAGGTCGTCATTATTTACTTCCTCATCATAAGCCTCAAGTCGCAATGTGGGCACTTCGATTTCTACCGGGATCACCGCCTTTGTACCATATGTGAGGTTAAAGGGGGTCTCACCCATCGCTGTCTTGATGGTAGTCAGGTAGGCCCAAAGAATGCTGGGTAGCTCGTCCACCCACAAACCTTTAGCTCATGTGAGATGAGCTTTCAGTCCGCGGAGGATAGCCCTGTTTGTTACTACGGCCTGCCCGTTTGTTTGTGGATGTGGTACCGAAGTGAAGTTCTGATGAATCCCCATTTCAATGCACCAATTCTGGAATTTAATATCCTCAAATTGCTTCCCATTATCTGAAATCAAGATTTTGGGAAGTCCAAAACGGCATACGATGTTTTTCTAGAAGAAATTTTGCACGTTTTGGATTGTAATGCTTACTTGCGCTTCGGCTTCCACCCACTTCGTGAAGTAGTCTACTGCCACGACTAAAAACTTCCTCTATCCGGTGATCGGTGGAAATGGATTGAGGATGTCTATTCCCCACTGCGCAAAGGGCCACGGGATAGTAAGATACTTTAAATCGGTAGCAGGTTGATGGAGGATGTTGGCATGCCTCTTATATCTGTCGCATTTCTTGACGAGTTCGAGTGCCTTTAATATCTCCGCATAGACCTTCATGGATTTCACGAAGTACAAGCTCAACTTCTGTGGGTCACAGGCAACGTAGGTAGGAGAGTGTGAATGACCTCCTGTATAACCCTCCATCTATGAGGATGTACTTGGCCGATTGCCGCTCTACCCTCCGAGCTGCATTGCGTTCTGCAGGCAGGGTCCCGTGGAGCAGATAGTCCATGAGCGGGTCAATCTAGCTCGGTTCCGCTTGCAATATGGGAGTCGACGCACATGCACCACTTGCCAATGGCTTTCTTTACGAGCATCGGGTTTGCGACCCAGCTCGGGTAATGGACCTCCCTGATGAAGTCTGTAGCGAGGAGCTTCCCGACCTCTCATCGACTACCCTCCACCGTTCCAAGGCGAGGTTTCATTTTCTTTGTTGGACTAGCCTAACTAAAGGGTCCACATTCAGTTTGTGAGTTATGACACAAGGGTCAATTCCGGGCATTTATGCCGCAGACTAGGGAAAAACGTCTAAATTGTTAAGTAGAAAGCTTACTAGTTGATTTTGAAGCGGTTCACTTACGAGTGCTCCAATCTAGAGAGTCTTAGTCGGTTTGGTCTCGGACACTGGTATGTGGATCATCTCTTCCATCGTGGCAGCTCTCTCCTTGCTGTAGCCTTCGGTCTCTCCAGTTCGACATCCTCTGCTATCTTTGCTTTTCCTTTGAGAGCAGCCACATAACACCTTTGAGACTCGAGCTTTTCCTTTGAGAGAAATCCGTTGGGAATTTCACCGCGAGGTAGTAGGTCGACACAACTACGCGTAAAACATGTATAAATTGGCTGACCTATGATTGTGTTGTACGGGGATGGGGTAGTGACCACTAGGAATGTGTGCTCAAACTGGACGATATTTGGCCACATGCCCGCTTCCATTGGTACTGTGACACGACCTATAAGCCTAACTTCTTCTCCGTTGAACCCTACTAGTGGAGCGTCTGCTGGCGTTTGGTCGCTCTATTGTAATTGTAACTTGTCAAAGGTTTCCTTGAAGAGGATATCGGCCGAACTACCCGAGTCCACCAAGATCTGCCTTACTTCAAAGTCATTGATGATCATCTTCACGACCAGGGCATCGTCATTAGGACACTAGATCCCATGGGCGTAGTCCTTGGTAAAGTAGATCGGTTCTTCGATCCGAGGTCATTTGGGTGGGTTCTCTGCTTCGTGCTATAGTTCTCAGAATGATGTTCTCCCAGCCGCTATTGTGCACCCCACTACAATAGATCCCCCGGTGATCATATTAATCACTCTGCAGATTGGTCTCTCTTTTGGTAGTGGGCGAGGTGGTTGTTCGTTTTGTCTACTACTCTCTGGGCCGTCTTTTTTCCGATCTCCCTATTGGTTTCCCTATTCATTTTCTTCATGTAGAATGTACTTTTTCAAGTACCCACGATGGATTAATTCTTCAATCTCGTTGCGGAGGTTTCTACAGTTTTCTGTGTTGTGACCACAGTCTCGATGAAAGTGACTATAGACATTTGAGTTCCTGGTCGTTGGGTCTCCGTGGAGTTTGGGTGGCCATCTGATGATAGGGGAATCCTTTATTGCCATTAAGATCTCTCCTCACTTCGCATTGAAGGGGGTATAGTTTGTCCTCTCCACTGGAGGGGTCCTGGAATGCCGACCTGACCTGTAGCTTCGTGGGGGAGGGGGATTTGCTTCTCCGCTTGGGGGACTTACTTTTCTTTCTTTTCTTGTTGCTCATCCCCTCTTCCTCCCTCTTCCTTTTTTCTCCTCGCTGGTTGTCAGTTTTCTATTTTATTTCCTCTTTAGTGTTGATAAAACTGATATGCTAACTGGAGGAACTCGGTGATGTTTTTTGGTTTGTTGGCTACAACGTGCCACTTGAACTCTTTATGGTTGATGCCTTTGCGTGCCGCGGTGAGACGTATTGTTGGGTCAAGGTTCGGTATTTACAGGAATGTCTTGTTGAAGCGCTTGATATAGTTGCGGATTGACTCTCCCTCCCTCTGCACCACGTTTAAAAGGCTCTCCTATGACTTCAGGCACTTCTTAATAGTGATGAAGTGGGCCATGAACATGTCTGCGAACTACACCCAACTTCCGATGGAACCCGGTGCTAGGTTTGTGTACCAAGTCCGAGCTACTCCTTTGAACGTGGTGGAGAAAGCTACGCACATACAAGCTTTATGGAGAGGTGCATTTGGGACTGGAATGTGTCCACATGATCATTGGGATCAAAGGACCCATCGTACTTGTCTAGTGGTAGGACCTTGAAATCTTTTGGCATTGGGGCTACTAGGAGCTCAGGTGTTAAGGGAGAAGGCTGGCTCAAAAGAGTAGGCGTTGTTCCTTTGGCCACTGAGCTCACCTCCTCTCTTTCTCGACCTTGGTCAACTAGATGGTTGGGCCTTGCTGTTGGATCATTTCTTGTTGATGAACGGCGAGTCTTGCGACATCGTCGCTACTGCTTTTCTGGTGGAACGACATTTGTATTGTCAGCCTCTGTGTTGTTAAGCACTTCGATCTTACTTCGAATAATAGGGCGAGATAGTTCAGAGATTCTTCTTGCCGCCTCCTCTTCGTCATGCATTCGATGCTGGCTATTGCGAGGAACGAGGGGTCTCTCTTGGAGCCCGCACCTCAGACCTTGAATCAGTGCTCCACATGGGAAATTTGTCGGTTGCGCCTCTTAGACTGACTGGGTTTGGGTCTATTCCTCGGGCTTTCTCTTCGAGAAGCAAGGGGAGTATGTCGGTCACCTACAACACCCCGGGGCGGGGTTCGCCTGGAATGGGGGGCCAGTACCTGCGAAGTTCTTTCCCTGCAGGGTGGGGACTGGCGCTGGTTGTTCGCCGTCTGGTTTGGTTGCAGTGGTGGGAACTGTTGTTGATACTGTTGATTAATATAATACAGCTAGAACTGATGAAACTGCTGCATCTGAATCTGCATTGGTCGGACACTCTGGACGAGGTCGTTGAACTGGAAGTGTCCAATCCCAGGGGGAATCACTGAAGGCTCTGAGAACATGGCGCTCACTTGGGGGAGTGGGACACTCACCTGGTGGGTAGTGTGGGGTGCAGACAGTGATGGGACTGCAGATATGGTCAAAGGAATGGTGAACTAGCCGATTGTCACCAAGAGTCTTTGGGGAGCGACTATATGTTGCTCTTGCTGCCCAACGAAGTTCGTGTTACCCTTACCGTTGTGGCTGTAAGATGCCATTGAAGTTGAGACTGAGTTTGAAACTGTAAAGGAATTGGGATGACCTTTCGATCGTATTCCCACAGATGGCGCCAATTGATTATGCATGATCTGGAAGCTCCTAACTAGAGGATGACCTAGACCTTAGTCGTGTAGCGAGTTGGACAAACTACAAGACATAGGATTATAGCACCCGGGGCAGTTAATCCGGCGAGGTCGCTTTGATGCTTTAGTCAGTACTGTGTCGTGATTGCGAGTTAGAATCTGAGTGCTAGAGAGCTTGGATGCAAGTAATCGCGCATACCTGGGTCATGGAGGGGTTGATGCCTTTATATAGCTGAGTTATTGTGGCTTTCCCAAAACAGTTCTGAAATCTACGGCCTGAATGGATGAGATTCTTTTCCGCTTTAATTAGGGAGTAACGTATCAGTCAATGAACCTCATTATCGCCGCCCGATTTGGACGGGGAGAAGAAAAGGCTTGCCGTTATACGGTATGATCCCGTAATATTCAAAGTCTGTTGGGAAGCTATTGGGATTTATTACGTGTTACTTCGGTTCTCGGGTCACGAATTCGATTAGCCGCTGAGGTGACCTTATGCCGAAGTGACTTTATGTCGAAGTGACTTTATGCCGAGGTGACTTTATGCCGAGCTCCGCATACCGCTGACTAGTCTCCTCTTGCTGATTTGTCATCCTACAAGCAGATCGCATCCACGTGACTTTTATCTACTAGGTCGTGTCAAATTACCCCTCATCACAAATAAAACCTAATTAGGAAATACAATGGAGAAAAATTAGTGAGCCAATAACAATTAAGGAAATTAGTGTTATATGAAAACATAATAGAGAGAAATTAGTGAGCCAATAACAGTTTAGGATATTAATGACTTAATGTAGAATGAAAATGGAAGGGAGAGAAATTAGTAGGCATTTTCTTAGAAAGGGGAAAGGTTTTGGGAAGAGAGAAGAGTGCTGACTTGGTTTAATGGGAGGGTTAGAGAGGAGAAAGGAGACAAAGTTAAGGAGGAAGAAAGAAAGGGGGTTTGGACTTTGGAGAAAGGAGAGACACGCTGACATCGATTGCTTTGCTTTATATATATATAGATAGATATATTATTTTAAGTAATTAATATATAAATTATATTAACAATTTATACATTTATATATCATATAAATAAAATATTTAAATATTATATATTTATATTATTTATTTAAAATAACTAATCAATCAAATTGAAATCCATTTATTTAATCAAATTTGAATTTGAATATCTCTTGATTTGATTTGAAGTCATTATGTTTATACTTTTAGGCAGTGTTTGGCATTGATGTCATTGCTCTAAAAAACAGTGACACATCAGTGCCATGTTGAAAAAGTCAGTGTTCCAGAAAAAGGTAACATGTTTGGAACCGTTTTTCCATAAAAAATAGTGCTCCAAACCACACATTGAAAATCGAGAAGGCATAGTTTGGGGAAACACCAAATTCAACATTTTCTCAATTTGGAGTTCATTGCTGCCAACAAGGACATGATGTAGCAATGATGTGGACTTCCTATAATGAGTACCAGTGCTGAAAACAGATATGGAGCATTGGTACCAAATAGATGGTGTTGCTGTTGCCCTAGGAAACAAATAAGTGAGAAAGTGGTGCCTCCAACCCACACATATACAGCTGTATATGCAACACCGATGCCAAACATATATTTAGTTTTTGGACTTGAGCAATATGTTGACTTGAAAATCTATCATCCTACCAAACAATAATCCCTCCTTAAACTTAGGCTTAGTTTGGGAAGAATACAAATACAAATATGTACAATGAAAATATAAAGTTTAGAAGCACATTTTCTTCTTTATATTAATATTATTCTCACAAGTAAGGGTGTTCATCAAAAGCTGAAAATCCCAACGGAACCAACCTATATATATATATATATATATATAATTTATCATTTATAATATAATACATTATATGTATTTATAACATTTGTATTATATATATTATATATTTATTTATATTAAATTAAAAATTGAAAATATATGTATAAATAATAAAAATAGCATAAAATTAAATAAAATACAAAAATATAGAAAATAAAGAAAATAAAATTATCTAAATAAAAAATAATACAGTACAAAACACATAAAAAATATAAAAATAAAATACAGAAAAAATCTAAAAAATACAGAAAAAACACAAAAATTCAAAAAATACAGAAAAAATAGCTTGAAATAAACCCTTAAATCTCTATGTAAAAATCAGTGCTCACTAACCAGGGAATGTAAAGTCAGCTAATCTTCAATACATATTATATCACATCATACTATACACATTGGCTTTTGGGATCACCGATATATTAAGTTATAATAACAATTTGGTAATTTTAACTATATATATGTATATAGATTGAATCTAACTCTTGATGCATCAAATTTTAATACCCAAGCACAATACTTTGGAATTTGGATTCAGTCCTCACAGCTCCTTGCAGCTGTTTCTTGAGAATATTTCCCCATGAATATATACATACATATATGAATTATTTGTTTGTATTTTAGATGTTTTACTTTTTAGTGAATATAAGTAGGGGCCTATGGGATGCTAGTCATATCCCAGGTAAGGTCCCTTCAAAATTTGGCGCTCCAACACTCCTTCATTGGCGCCCAGATCAGTTCTAGGGGTGCAATTCAGTGGGCCTAACCTAAGTCTGGATTGATTTAGACTTTTACATGGGCTAGATTTAGATTTTTAATCTTGGACTAGGCCTTAATTCAAAAATTCAGGCTTTTTTATTTTCGGGCCAAATCTAGGTCTAGCCCTTATGTAGTTTAAACCTGACCCAATCTCGACTCTATCTTTTTCTAACCCGAGTCCTGTCCACATATATATTTATATATACAAACATATAACAACCATTTAAGTTAAACTTTAGTGGAGGCTACCTGAGTTTTATTCAGAATTCGGGCTGGAAACCTTCTGCCCAAATCCCAATCATTAGGTTTAGACGTGAGTTGAGCTTTATTCCGGCCCATCCCGCCTGACTTGCAGCCCTAATCAGTTCGGCTTCCCGCTCCAGACTCCTTTGAGTGAGTGAGGTGAGAGTGACTCAAAAGTCAAAATAAACGGTAACACTTTCTAATAGTTAAAACAGAAAACGGAAATAGCGAAGCACTTAGCGACTGCCGAGTTGGGTCCTCAGCTTCAAAAACTCGGGAGCAGCCGAACCAATGCTCAAGGCATTCACGTTTCTCCCCCGCAACACCATCTCCCCATTCCGAAGGTATGAGATGAATGTTTTTTCCTCAACGCGAGTTACTTTCTTTTCTTTTCTTCTCTTTTTTTCCGTCGTGAGAGATAGAAATTTTGATTCTTTCCATCTTTCCATTTTTTCAACTTTCTAGGGTTTTCTTTTGCATCTAGTACTATAATGTTTGAGGCTAATCGCGTTATCTGATTTAGTGTTGCATGCAGTTTGTTTTCTTTCTTTCTTTCTTTTTTTTTTTTTTTCAATTCAACGAAATTCTCTTTAGCTGAATTGTGTTATCAGTATTTAACACAGCTGGCCCATGAGTAAAGTGCGAGGCTCGATTAGTTTTGTATTGGTCTGCCTTGTCAAGTTGAGTGGGCAAGAAGCAGTTTTTTGATGTAGCCGTTTCCATTTACAAATAGTGCGTTTGTGAATTGATCTATTACCATAATCACTATCAGTTGCGTACGGCAGTTGCTTGTGCTTCACTCTAACCACATTTTTATAGAGTTTATAGGACTTGGTGATTCATTTAATTTAGTGTCTTAAATCGGTCCATTTGGAAACTGAAACAGCTTGTTTGGGTGACTCAACTTGTATTCTACACACACTCTCACACACACAGATGACACGCTGGTTTCTATTTCTTTTTCAAATTTTTTCTTTTTTGGGTTAATGGAATTAGATGGAGCTTGTACTAAGTAGTTAACACTTCATGTTCATTCTCCTACTGATCTCTTGACTTTTGGCCTTCTGCTTCTTTTTGAATTACTTGAACAAGAACGACAATGTTCTCATTTTTGTGGGGAATGGCACCAGTGATTTAAAAGGTGTGCCTAGTTGCACAGGTGAGGTGCATTTTAAGGTATGTGCATCGCCTATGCTCCAGGTGCACATCACTTTCAAAAGGTGTGTGCCTGGTGTGCCTTGCGCTTCTGCCCAGGTGTGTGCCATTTTTTTTTTTTTTTGCTCTTTCTGTTTGCCTGGAGACTGCGCCACTCATTGTAGTGGAGTAGAACACCTTATTTTCTAATGTTGTTAATTCATTCATCCTAATAAAATATCCTTTTAAAAGGCAATTAAAATTATATAATCATTTTGATGTGTAGGCATTAAGAATTTAAGACCATAACATGGACTTGTTTGGGCTTTCGGTACAAAGGCAGCTTGTAGAATCAAAGATGTTTTACATCACATTAGCTATTCAAAGTAATGCAACTGGGAAATAAAAGAGGTTGAGGGTTTTACATGCTTGAATATGTTTTTTATATAGGGCAGCATAGTGCACAAGGCTCTTGCCAATGCAATCGGGGGGGGGGGGGGGGGACAGATGTAGGCAGCCTTACCCCTGCACATTTAGAGGGACAGCTTGAATATGTTTTATGTGTTTGATTTTACTTTTAATTTTTCATTTGAATATGTTTTACATGTTATGTTTATGTATTTTAATTTTAGATAATAGGTTTTTTTTAAAACATTTTTAATTAATATAACTAATATTATATTTAATATTTTTATTTTCTTTAATTTTTGCATTTTTTGTATTTTTGCGCCTTGTTCCAAAAAGGTGCACACCTTGCCTTGCATCTCAGGGGCAAATTTCCCCTTTGCGTTTTTTCTGCCTTGTGCTTTTAAAACACTACATGACACTGAGGCAAATCTTTTTCTTTTTTCCTAGGAAATCTCATCTCCCGACCAATAATTAAAATACGGTATTATGGAAATTTCCTGAAAATCAAATTTGAATTGTTTTTATAAGAATTCAGGTTAATCATTTTGAATGAGGCTTCGTTCAAGATCTTCTGATGCTGTTGATGGTGTGCTAATTATCTTTTGTAACACATTAAAAGTTTAACTTATAACTAAATCCCTTTTATATGAAACTTTGTTGACATTGATCTACCTAGAAGTCATGAAGATTAAACTCTGACAAAGTTCAACTGCAACACTATGTCTATGCTTCTGGAGTAAATGTTGATTGTTTAATCATGCAACAGGATTTGTATGAGCAAAATGGGCACATCAAAAATACCATTATCTCCAAAATTCATTTCTGTGGAGGATGATAAAACCAATTGTGGAAGTAACTATGATGGTATGCTCTTTCCTTGATTTTTCTTTTTGCTTTATAATTCATACCATATAATCTTTCAAAAAAAAAAAGCTCTCTAATTCTGTTACAGATAATTGAGTGCTGCAAATTTCTTAAATATTTCTACATTTAATGTCTTCGGGTTGAATTTCCATAGCAATTGGACCCAAGGAAATAGCTTCGATGTGGCCATAACAATCTCTTATAACTGCCTCCCCCCGGCTCTCCCCATACCAGAGGGTCAGGATTGAGGTGGGTACCATTGTAAGGATCTATTCGGCTTTAATATTGAAGAGTCAGCCACCTATTGCCATCTTCTGAAGATATCCTCCATATAGAAAGGGTCAAAAAGCTTTAAGGTCTTTACCTAATGACATACTTTTTACCAAGATTTTTCTCCAAGTCAAGAACTCTTCTTTATGCTTGATTTATTCCAGAATATTCTTCCATTCTTTTACTTCCAAATAGACCAAAAATAGCCTCTCTAGTGCACCTCCATAGAATTCTCCATCTATTTCTTATTGGAGAGAAGAAAGTAGGATTTAAAGAGACTTTCCAGGGGTAGTGGATTACCTGCAACCAAACAAAGAAAAAAGCCTTTCCCAACTTCAAGTTGCTAAATGATAGTATGTCATAAGAAGACTAACCACAGAATAGATCAAAGAGTAGTGTCTCTAGTGCACTTCCACAGAACTCTCCATCTGTTTCTTGTTGGAGAGAAGAAAGTAGGGTTTAAAGAGACTTTCCAACTCAGGGCCAGGTGTGGTGGATCACCTGCAGTGATCGCTTTGGATAAAATAGGAATTAAAAAAATGATACTGTTTGAGAAAAGGGTAAAGTATATTTCTTTAACTAAGGGGATCCAAATAGGAACCCGAGAAACTTTACAGTGGTAGATTGTACATCCACCATAAAAACCCACAAAATACATAGAAAAAAAAACAGCCTGAATACATCTTTCAGCCCATTAACAGATTCTTTGAAAACAGATTACAAAAATGAACATTTCTAAAATATTTTCATGTTATCCATAAAGAAAAAAGGCCAACCAAAGCAGCTGTGTTATTGAGAATAAAATACTTCTCAAAAAGGGGCTGAAGGAAATGGAAAATTGAAAAACGTATAAGCGAATCAAAGTTCTGAAAGAACTGATCATAAAAAAAAAAAAGAAAAACACAGTTCTGAAAGAAATAGAATATTTTCAAAAGGCTATTGGTCTAATTAGTTAGAGCATCACGTTGTTTTTTGAAGATAAAATATTTTCAGTTAGTTAGAGCATCATGTTATTAACACAATGGTTCTAGCATTGTAGGTTTAAGTCCTACATTGGCTAAATTGTTTGAACTTTAAACATCATATTTACAACCTATGATATAAGGAATTACTATTATATCATCAAATTCATGCTTAGCTCATCATAATATAACAAGAAGCCAGATAAGAAACACTTAGAGTTAAAATGAGGCATAACCCACCAAATGAACCTTGGCAGTGAGTGACTTTTATTTGTTTATTTTAAAACCCCAAGACCAAGTAACCAGTTTATTTAATTGTTTTGACTTTTTTCTTTCAGTAGCTTTCTTTTATTTCTCTTTTACATTTCTTAAATAGCATAGATACATTTAAATAGAATGTCTAGCCCAAGATTTAAGCATTTGTTCTCTTAACCAAAAGGTCCTCTTCACCTTAATGCATATGATCTATTATGAAAATATTCGCACCATCTGATGTAGTCATCTATTTGACATGGTAGTCCTAACTTGGGGAAGAAATTTGAGGTTGTTTGGATCTCCTTGTGATGTTTAATATTGAATGAAAGAAGAAAAGCTGGAATGGTCTATTATGCACAATCTAAGCATTTTGGGTTTTAAACTTTATGTTTCAGGCTGCAGATTCCGTATTGTCTCGTATAATATTTTGGCTCAGGTATGCCATCTTTCCAGAATCATATATTCATATTGTTATATCATGTTTTTTTTTTGGTACAATGTTGAATTAGATGTTACTTAATAAATCCTTTTTGAAATTGTGTCATAATAAGTTGGTAACTTTACATTATACTTGTAGGAATATCTTATTACTTCCAAATTTGTACCTTGTCTATGTAGTACTGGTAAACAAATGTTTTATAAATAAGGGTAAAACAGTGTATGAGGGCATTATTATGAAGTAAATTTCAATTTAGAGATCCGTAAAATGGTCATGGAAAAAATCCACCATAGAAATGGAAAGTATTCATTTTGGTAAGACTTTAAATAATAACTTTATGGTATTTGCCATAGCAAGCCTCTTTTTCTACTTCTCTCTGAATTTATGTAAACAAAAAGAGGCATCATCATCATCACCGTCATCATCATCATTTTTCTCTCTCTATGTCAAATTAGGGCTCTACCCTCTCATATGTTTTTCTCCTCTTTCTCTCTAATCACTTTTCTCCATTTTCTAATTGGGAAACCTTCTACTATTATTTTCCTCTGCAATTAATACATATAAAAACTTACTCTCCCATTTATATCTTTGCCAAATTCAACCTAGCAGGGACCTTGTCTATTTGTTTCTTTGCCTTTGCTTCATTATTTGATTTATCATTATCTCATGCATAAACATGTAGATATTCTTTTTATATCTCCTTGTACTAACAGAATAAGATATCCACCCTCTAGGAAAATAAGCTATCCAAAAGAAAAAAGAAAAAAAACAATTTAAACCAATCAGTACTTAGTTGCTTAGATGTCAAGGCACTCCCTTTTTGCCTAGCCTCACCTTAGTGTCTTGGCAAACTATGGTATTTGTTAAACATCAGGTTGTGCAATTTAGTGATCTCATATCCAAGCAAGACGTAGATTCATTTATTTTATCTATTAAAAAACTGAATAAGGGATCCAAAACTGATATGCTAGAAAAAATAATATATCATTCATTATTACGAAGATGGGCATGCAAGGGAAATGAATTTTACACTACCAAACTTTTTACTTCCTTTTAATTTTCTATACATCTAGTAGACTATTTCTCAACTGATTATGTTTATGATATGGGGATATATAATTAGAGCAAAGTTACTCAACTCAACTCAGCATTAATTGCAACTATTTTGAATCAGCTACACAACTCAGCATTATTTGTTAGCACTTCAACTCACATTTTTTAATCTTACTATTGCTCTTTTAGATACTTGTACTTCTCATTGGTGCAGTCATTGGCTATGCACATGACCAGACCACCTCAGATAAATTTTACTTATTTTGTTACCAATCGCGGCTGCTCTTAAGTTGTCTTGCATGCACTTGTTTCAAATTTTATCCTTTCCAGTGTTGCCACTTATCCATTTCAACATCTTCATCACTTTTTTTTTTGAGAAAAAGAGTAACTGATTTCATCTTTGCTCAATATCTTCATCTTAGTCACACTCCTTTTTTAGACATGTTATTTTTTTTTGTTACCAAATTCACTATTCCATATAACATTGTTGTTTTTATCGCCATCTTACAATATTCTCCTTATAGTGTCAACATGTCATAATTACACACCAGTCACAAGTACACCAGATGCACCTCTCCACTATTAACTACCTTGCTCTAATTTTATTAGCAATATCATCTTCATTTTCTCCTTCATTATGGATTGTATCTAGGGTACTGGAAGTGGTTAGCTTGGGGTATCTTTTTATCATAAATCTTAATTGCACCCTTTTTTATAAATGATCCTTACTCCAACATCCTATGGAATCTGATACTAGCAAGAGGTTTTGGGTTTAGCACCCAAAAGAACAGGACTTAAGTATGTAGCAGGTTTATTTTATCTTCCAATTTTAATTTTTATAATATATTTTTGTTTTTATATGATGAATCCAAATGATGGAAAGTCGGATTAAATATAAATGCATTAATCACTGCAAGTGGTAAAGAGGGCGAGGTGCCCTTAGAAACATTTATGAAGAGCTATACCTGTACCGTGTATAACATACTCATCGAAAAATAACAGAGATGTAATTGTCCTTAAAACTTAAAAATACTTTTTCTACCATTAAACAAATTATAATCAATTATAGTCAGTTTAACAAGATGGCTCTTGAAACAAAAGTACTATTTGACATGTTTGTCTATGGGACCCACATACAGGGAACCTGCCTTTTTTTCTAAACTGATACAAAATTTCTGATGTGTGCTGCAAAATGGAGTTGTTTTACGAACACCATTCCTGTCATTATAAATAGGGGTTTTTCGATAGGTAAGCTTGAGTTGTATTAATAGTAAAAAATATGAAGGGGGTGCACTCCCTATAAAGCTACATTTGAAACTACAAATATAAGCTTTTAAGAACATGTACATCATATACATCTGTCTCTGCAGTTTTTAATAGGGTATCTTCAGTCTCGTTACTAGTTATATGCCCAGTTTATCAAAAAGAGATTCTCCCTGAATCAGCACTTTTTTTTCCTTTTTTTTTCTTTTCAAAGTTTTATAGTTTCATGACACATGATACCATTGTTTTTATTAAAAATTACTTATAAAATGAAGTTGGAAAAGGTGAAGTAGATTAGTCTTACTGAGAGACAAATCTTGTCATTACTTTGAGGTATACACATCAAAATCTATTTCAGTTATTACTGAGAGCCAAATCTTGTCATTATCTTTAGAATTGAGACAATGGTTTTTGAACCTTGGACTATAATATGCTTAATGTTTTAGTTGAGGATTATTTACAATGCTCCATGAATTGCAAATTCAGATTCATACACAAAAATACACACTAAAACCATAGTTGTCAAGGGGACGCCTAGGCGACAAGGCGCCCTTTGAGGCTCGCCTATCGCCAACCAGTTTTGTACTATGAATTATAAAATACTTTTTTATTCTCTATTTTTTGATGTTATAATTATAAAATAGGCACTATTAAACTAAAATATTCATTTTGTGTGTTTATATACTAATTTCTTTTTATTATTTTCTTATTTGTTAAGGTTTAATCAATACAAACATTGCTAAATGCTGTATTGAACCCTCAAAGACTTTAAAACCTGAACCAATAACTAAGGAAGAACATAAAATTTTGTCTAATCAACACATTTTCTACTACTACTATAACAAAAATAAGGGTCCAACCCCTATATTTTTTGAATTTTCTTTTCCTTCCTTTTCTTCTCATTAATATGTTGATTTTCTATACTTTAACATGAACTCTATACTTTTCTTATGAAAATTATGAATAATTATTATTTATCAAAAAAATTATGAATAATTATTAAGGAAATATGGTTATGATACCAAACACATTCCTTGAGCTTGGTACCATAACCATATTTCCTTAATAATTATTCAAGAGAGTTACTTTTTCAAGAGAACAAGGATGAAGACGAGGCACCAAAGTTCGAGGAAGACGTCGTGAAGGTTAAAGATCAGTTGCCTAAGGCTACGGTTCAGGTGCTGCTTGTACTTGCAAAGGAAGTCGGTCCATTAGTGCAGGAAGAGCAAGATATGATGCTGGTAGGAAACTCTTCTCACGCTCCAACCTGCAACGTAACACTAGAAGAAGGACAGAAATGGAAGAGTCTTTCACCTATTAAAGCAGACAGGGTTTTGATTCACAGTGTAAACTCTCTCTCACGCAAGCTTAGTCACAGGGAACAGCTTTAGGCCCATCTCTTTACGAGAATCCCTCTCCCTTGGAAAGTCGTCCCCTCAGTCCCAAACATTACAGGTACTGTTGTCCATTCGGTTTTGGTTACTAATGTGCCTTCTGTGCTTGAAACAGATACACCAGCATCCCGAGCGGAAGTTCTAGTGTGGGGGATGAGAAGAGAGACTGGAAGCTCTGAATGCGAACTGAGAGAAGGTGAGATGGCAGTGGAAGAGGGACAAAAGGAGGAACTAGAGAGAATTTGGAAGAGAATCTGCGCGTTGTTGGAGGAGTATAAAGAGAGGGAGGAGAAATTAGATCAAAGGGAGAGAGTAACAACTTTTCAAGAAAAGGACTATTATAGGTTTTCTGTGCCCTTAAAGGTTAGGAATGTGGGGGATGGCTTCACCTGGGTCTTAACCAATGTCTATGGGCCAAACTCGTATAGAGAGAGGAATGAGATGTGGGAAGAGTTGTATGCCATACGAGGTCTGTGGGAGAGTCCTTGGTGTCTTGAGGGGGACTTTAATGTATTTAGGTTTTGTACCGAATCTAATAACCCCCAAAGGACAATTACAACCAGCATGAGGAAGTTCAATGATTTCATTAATAACTATGGTCTAAAGGAGTTACCCCTCTTACAAGCCAATTTTACATGGTCGAATTTCCAAGAAAACCCCCTTTGCTCAAAATTAGACAGATTCCTCTTTATTGAAGAGTGAGAGAACCATTGGACGAACTTGATGGCTAAGTCCTGAAACCTTAACTTCTGGTCCTCGGCCTTTTAGATTTGAGAATATGTGGTTAACTCATCCGGATTTTGTGCACTTGATTGGGGAATGGTGGAGAGAAGAATTAAGAGGAGTGAATTAGAAGGGAGTAAGATTCCACAAAAAATTGAAAAGGTTGAGATCCCAAATTAAGGAGTGGAATAGGGAACACTTTGGAAGGATAGAGGAGCAAAAAATTGACTTGATGTCCAGGACTAAGGAACTTGATTCCAAGGAAGCTCAAAGGATGATGAGTGAGCAAGAATGAGTTTTGAGAGAAAACCTAAAGAAGGACCTGGAAGAGGTCCTTTTGAGAGAGGAAATCTCGTGGAGGCAAAAGTCGCGACATAAATGGATTAAGGAAGGGGATGGGAATACTAAATTTTTCTATGCATTGGCTAATGGGAGGAGAAGAAAAAATTTCGTGGCTAAGTTAGAGGTGAATGGGGAGGAACTCACAAATCAAGATGAGATAGCTAGATGTTTTGTGGATCATTTCAAATCAATCTACAGGAAACCGTTGAATAATAGGCCAACCTTGGAAGACTTGGAGTGGACTAGATTGTCTGAAGAACAAGCAAATTGGTTAGAAAGGGACTTTAGTGAAGAAGAGATCAGATAGGTGGTGTTTTCAATGGATAGATCCAAAGCACATGGTCTAGATGGCTTTACAATGACATTCTATCAGGATTGTTGGGATGTGGTTAAAGAAGACCTTGTTGGGGTGTTTTAGGAATTTGCAAATAAAAAAACAGTGAGCCCTGGAGTCAATGCTACTTTCCTAGCCTTAATCCCAAAGAAGGTAGGTGCAAAGAACCCTAAGGACTATAGGCCAATCAGTCTAGTGACAAGCATCTATAAAATCCTGGCTAAAGTGTTGTAATTGAGAATCTGAGTAGTACTACTCTCCATCACCAGTCAAGAACAAGGTGCTTTCGTGCAGGGAAGGCAAATAACGGATCAGATCCTAATAGCAAATGAGTGCGTGGAGGACATGAGAAAGTCAGGAACCCAAGGTTTTGTTTGTAAACTAGATTTGGAGAAGGCTTATGATCTTGTGGATTGGAGCTTTTTACTAGAGGTCCTAGGATGCTGTGGGTTTGGAGATAGATGGTGCAATTAGGTAAAGGGCTGTATTAGTTCCTGCCATTACTCCGTTTTGGTTAATGGGGTGGTGAAAGATTTTTTCCTAATTTGTAGAGGCCTTAGACAAGGTGACCCTCTCTCCCCTTTTCTTTTTACCCTAGTTGTAGATGTCTTCAGTAGATTGATCTCTAAAGCAGATAGGGAAGAGGAAGTTAGAGGCTGGAGGACTGGAAGGAACAATGTCCGGGTAACCCACCTGTAGTTTGCCGATGATATCATGATTTTTTATGAAGGGGGTGACAGGCGGGAAGTGAGAAATCTCAAAGCATTGTTACAACACTTTAAGAATGTCTCCAATTTGAAGATAAACCTGGATAAGAGTTGTGTGGTAGGGGTTAATCTGAATGAGAGGACTTTGCAGTTTGTGGCAGATTTTGTTTAGGTTGTCCCATTTCTTCTTGGCCCTTACAGTATCTAGGTCTCCCTCTAGGGGTTAACCCAAAGGAGAGTAGATTTTGGACCCCAATTCTGGAAAAGTTTGAGAGAAGATTAGCTTCTTGGAAAAAGAACTACATTTCCATAGGGGGTCGAGTGACTTTATTGAGATCTACCCTAGCAAATTTATCGGTTTATTTTCTCTCTATCTTTAGGATTCCTATTAGGGAAGCTAAGAAGTTGGAGAGGATAATGAGATATTTTCTATGGAAGCCTGGGGAGGATAAGAAAGATCATCTAATCAATTGGGAAATAGTTTGTAGGAGTAAAGAGGAGGGTGGACTGGGAGTAGGAAGGTTAGCTCAAAGGAATAAAGCTCTCTTAGGGAAGTGGTTATGGAGGTGGCCTAGATAAAGGGAGAGATTGTGGCATGAAGTGATAGCTAGTATACATGGCAGACGGGAAAATGGTTGGGATGCGGGTGTATCACATCAAGCTACATTGGCATCTCCTTGGAAAGCAATTCAGAGTGTCCTCCCTCAGTTTCTCAACTTGGTTAGGTATGATGTCAACTCTGGTGACTTTTATTTTGGGAAGATACTTGGGTGGGTACTGTTGCCGTTAAGGACAAATTTCCGGCTCTCTATTCTCTTTCCCCTTACAAGGAAAAAACTGTTTCTCATTTTCTTCCTTCTATTACTTCACCCTCTTCCTTAAGCTGGGACTTTGGTTTTAGGAGAGGTTTGAGGGATGTTGAACTTAGTAGTGCTTCAGAATTGTCTCTTCTTGGCAGTGTCTTTCTGGACCCTCTTCACTCGGATGTGAGACTTTGGTCCCCTCATCCAAAAGGTTTTTTCACTTGTGCTTCCTTTTTAAGTCCCTTTTCCCTTCCATGGGACAGTTGGGTTTCCCTGCTAAGGAAATTTGGTTCAGACTTGTTCCTCCTAAAATTATAATATTCTGCTGGGAGGTGTTTTAAAGAAAGATCAATACTCTGGATTGCTTGCAGAATAAAAGGCCTTTCATGTGCTTGTCCCCTAACTGGTGTGTACTTTGCAGGGCTAGTGGTGAGGATTGCTCCCACTTATTTGTATCTTGTTCCTTTTCTAGTGCTATTTGGAGTTGGATCTTTTCTTTCTTTGGATGCAGGTGGAATCTGTCCTCAAAATTAAGTCAACTGTTCGATCCTTCTTGTTTTGTGTGGCCTACAAAAAAAGGAAAAACGACGTGGAGATGTATTAGAGCAGCAGCCTTGTGGACAATTTGGGAAGAAAGGAATGCTAGGGTGTTCAAAGAAAAGGAAAGAAGCTTACAAACTGTTGAGGATTGTATATTGACTAGAGACATTCATTGGCTAAGAACTTTGGACTTCTTTCATATGTTTTCCTTTGATGACATTTGGAGTAACTGGAAGGCGGTAGCCACTAGTCATACGAGGAGGGACAAGGCAGCTGCAGTGTGGAAGCCTCCGCCTGAAGGTTGGGAAAAGCTGAATTTTGATGGTAGTAGCCAAGGAAACCCAGGTCCTTTGGGGATAGAAGGGGTGCTGAGAGATAGAGAGAGCAACATCCTAGCTTTGTTTTCAGGCCCTGTGGGAATAGGAGACTCAAATAGAGCAGAGATCTTAGCGGCTGTACAAGGCATCCAGATTGCTGAACAGTTAGGAGTTCAACACTTGATAGTTGAAGGAGACTCTAAAATTGTTGTGGGATGGCTGACAAATCCAGCTTCAGCTATGTGGCGATGTAGAGATTTATCGAGGAAAGTCAATTGACTCACAAGAAATATGACAGTTACCTCTCTTTGGGTAGAAAGATCAGCAAATTCCTTAGCGGATGGACTAGCTAAGCAAGGGGTTTCAAGGGATCATTTGTTTTGGGCTGCTATGTAGTTTTATTTCTGTTTATTTCTGCTTATCCGGTTCTTAATTGATGTAATACTTTGTTAGAAGAGGTAACAGCTCGTGCCTCTTCATGGGTTTCTTGTATTGCCTTATATTCTGATTTAATAAATTATTTGCATTCATAAAAAAAATATGGTTATGGTACCTAGGGAACTACTCTAGGATCTATGTTTTCTCCATAATAAATCCATCGCCTAGGCAACTAGGTGACAAGGCGCCCACCTGTCACCTAGCCTCGCCTTGGCGCCTTGAAAACTATGATTAAAACTTTCCTAAATGGGTACCTTATGATTATTCCTAGATGCACTATTCTAGTTCAGCCATGTGGGACATGGCCAATCTGAACTCTCCTTTGGATGGTGGATCCCCTCCAGATTGCTTGTTTATTTGTCTCCATAGTCTATGACAGCTTTATATTTCTCTACTCGGACTTTTTCACAAGTGATCTTGGCCATTGCAAGCTTCAATCTCATGACCTAAAAAATGCCCAAAAAAGAAGGGCTTATCTTGTAGTTTGTACTTGGTAGGGGCTGCTTACTGAAACTTTCTATGAATAGAAATGACAAGACAGAACATGCGGAACCCCAGTTAGGGGTGTCAACTCCATTGCACATGTGAGATTCTTGTGTTCTTGGTACAATTCATGACTATAGTACTTAATCTTATCAATCACTTGAAAGGTCTCAATATCTTCTGCAACTAAGAATATTATCATCATCATCATGACATCATCTAAGCCTTGTCCCAACTATACGAGTCAGCTACATGAATCCTGTTTCGCCATTCTATTCTGTTCACAACTCAGAATATCATAAATTCATAAATTTTTCGTTTGTGATTTGGAACTTATTCTACCTAGGTTGTCTTTAACATTTTAATCTTCCATATATAGGTGTATGTGAAGAGTTCTTACTTTCCGCACTCTCCATCACCTTGTCTCAAGTAAGTCTTCTAAGTTTTTCATGTTCAGTCAACCTAAAGGGTGCAATGCTTACACTTTTCATTTTTAGTTGTGCAAGGTTATTCTTGTAAAATTGTATCAAAGATAGAAAGATGTCAACAAGAAACATACCCAGGAGCAAGGATTAAAATATCATCAGTGTATCTAGATACACATGGATACACTGATACACAAGAGTTTTAAAAGCTTTAAAAAGTTTGGGATGACAAACAGCATCCCTCCAATGCTCTAATAAAATAAAATAAAAGGGTAGGAAAAACAAAATGGAGTATTGGTAATATCGACACACACCAATACCAACTTTGGGTATTGGGTGTATTGATATTTTAATCCTTGCCCAGGAGATGAGCATGGTTCAAAGTATGCTCTAGTCTGCTGATATACAAATATTTTGTTGAGAGGATATGAATATTGAGGAATACAAAAGTTTGAAATACTGTTGATATATTTTGCTTCAGAAAAATTTCTGATTAGGCCTGTCTTTGCTTGACAAACAAATATCTGCCTTGGATTTTGCTGATTCAACACTATCAGCAGTGAAATGTTGTACCAAAACTAGAAATTACATAGACCTTAGCAGATTGATGTTTCTTAGAACAAATTTTGGACAAAATGCCTGAATTTTCTGGTTCCCTCAATATTATAATCTTGAATGCCCAATCTATTTTCACAACCCTGCAGTAATATTGCTTTTTTTTTTTTTTATATTGAGTTCTGATAATCTACATTTTTAAATGAATTGCCTGTAATCTAAACTTACTTTTCTAGATCTAACCAATGTGTATATTCAATTGGACTGAGATTCTCACTAGGTGGCAAGTGTATAACTTGACCCCCCCTTTTCTCATTCTTTTGACTATGCTCTTTTGAACCATAAGAAATGGTGGGAGATGTTTTCCTCAGGCAGGATATCTAAACAGAGTTTCTTTGAAGAACTGGAGGGGAAGATATTTTTCTCAGATATAAATGCTCTTCTTAGACTTTATTAGCTTATCAAATTAGTAATGACTGTGGTGGGAGATGTTAACTGTCATTCTACCATCTTAAATATCCATATTGACATCTCATATAAAGGGGCCATTACCCAACCTAACCTTGTCATTTTTGCACAAAGTGGCTACTCTCAGACTCGAACCCATGTTCTCATGTCTTCAGACATGTTTCCCTCTTTGCTTCATTATAAATCAGATACTTAAAATAACATTAGTAAGAAATAGAATATAATCATGGACTTTTTTGTTGAAAATATTATAAAATACAATAACTATTTTGAAGGCTTAAAATGTTGACATATCTCCCAACAATTCATGATGTATTTCCATTTCCATGGGTACCATAATGATATATTACTGGAATCAACATATTCCCTAGTGAAAACTACCAGTGCTATATGGAGTACAGAAGGTGGTACTATAACATGATAAGTTGGCAATACATTGCAGATTTATGGAGCAGAAGTATTACTACCTGCTTAATGAAGATGATGGCACTTAGAAACAACTCAAAAATTCTGTTTTGAATGTGCCATTAAATCTTAGTTTTTGTGTGAGTAATAGATTATTTGGCTGATCTATAAGAATTGTTTACACTTGCTGTGAGTTTTTGCTTGAACTTACTCTATTATGTAGTTTTAATTCTTAAAGTCTGCAGAACAATTTTGCAGCTTATTATGTTGTCTATTAACCTTAATTTTTTTGGCCTTTTCTGATGGTTTGGAACAAGATAATAATCTAAAAGTGCTGATAAAAAAGAAAAAACATCTAAAAGCTTGTCTCTATGTTTCATTTATGATTTCATAAAATATCATTGTAATATTGCTACATATTTTACAATGTTTTCACCATGTCTAATTTTTCCAATATTTCCATATGATATTTCTGACTCTTTCCTTTATTTGGATAATTAACATTTTCAAACTGACAAGTACATTTTAAACCTTGTTTGAGCCATGATATGGGGCTTCTCTCCAAGTTTGTGACATGGACCCTAAGTTTAAATCATGGACGAATCCCCAATGCTCTCTCTCTCTCTCTCTCTCTCTCTCTCCACACACACATAATAATTGAATCAATTATTTGAATATATCTATGTTTGTGTAGGTGGAAAACTCGTTCTCAAGCAATTTTAACAGTTCTTAAAAGCCTTGAGGCTGACTTCTTCTGTATACAGGTGTGTATTGCTTTCTATTTTGTCCATAATTTTCTTTAATATAATAAATGATGAAGTTGTGTATTTCTTATGTCAGTTAATATGTTTTACTTCATTTTTTGTTATAATTTAATTGCTTGTATGAACTTTTGCTCCTTTATACCATAATATACACCTTATTGGTCTTCACTTAATTAAGAAGATAGTCAATTAGGAGTTAGACGAGTATGATGCCTTCTACAAGGGGAATGTGGAGAACCATGGGTATTCAAGTATTTACATTCAGAGAAGTGGACAGAAGCGTGATGGATGTGGGATCTTCTACAGGCACAGCATGTATGTTTTCTACTTTGATTTAAAATAGACAAGCAATACCTTTTCTTGTGATTATGTATTTAAATTATTATTTTATTGTATCAGTGCTTTGAGTCTGGATTGTCTTTTTCTACATCTTTACACTTCTCATGGCTGATGTGTTAATTATTATTATTATTTTTGATCAGAAACGATAACTTTCATTAGAGATAAATTAACCTGAAATACAGAATTCAACCCTTATTAGAAAAGGTTGATCCAATAAACATCAAACGTTACAGCACTGCCCAAAAAAGACTCTCCCTTACAGTCCCTTGTTTTGCTAGGGCGTCAGCAAAACCATTTGCTGATCTCCTTACCCAGTTGAAACAAACACCCACCTCCCTTGTTATGCTAAGAATTTCCCTTATCAGCTGTCTATATTGCCAAATTCCCAGCTGTCCTGATTGCATCCACCCAATTACCAACTTGGAGTCTCCCTCTATCTCAATCTACTGTAGCCCCAACTGTTTGGCCAGTTTTACACCTTGATGTAGTGCCAAGATTTCCGCTCTTAAGGAATCTCCAACTCCTATTGGACATGAAAACAAAGCCATTATCTTGCCTTCATTATCTTTGAAAACACCTCCTATACCAGATGGGCCTGGATTACCTATAGAGCTTCCATCAAAGTTCAGTTTCACCCTTTGTTGTGCTAGTGGTGACCAAACTTCCTGTATCATATCTTTGGAAGTAGTAGTAGATGCCATAATACCCCAACTTCTATAAATGTCTTCAACTAAGAAATCCTTAAAAAGATCACAGGATTTCAACCAATGGATAACCTTAGTAGTTATTCCTTCCACAACCTCTTCCTTGGATCTACATCTGCCTTTAAAGATCCTATTGTTTCTTTCCTCCCACACTGACCACAATACAGCAGCTCTAGTGGTTCTCCACATAATCCTTCCACGAACCGTTGGTTGCCTGTAAAAAGTTGGATCAAAGAGGTTTACCACGCTTGAGGAGGGAGTCCACCTGCAGCCAAAGAGAGAAGAGAACTAAGACCAAATAAAGAACACAAAGGGACATGAGATTAGTAAATGTGAAATTGTCTAACCAGAACCCAAACAGAGGCAACAAACATGGGGGGAGAGGCACATATTTGGCCTCTTTTTCTGCAATAAATTCAAGGTGTTGATTTTTTGGAGTACTACTTCCCAACAAAAGGCCTGAATTTTAGGGGGTACAGGGCTATCCCACACCTCCTTTGAAGGAAATTTCCCTACAAGGTTAGAGGTCTGAAGCAAAATGTTATAGAAAGAAGAGCAATTGAAAAAACCAAAAGGGGAAGGTTTCCAAATTCTGCTATCTCTACAGGACTGATCAAGAAAGACTTCCCCTAACTGAGTGATCAAATCATCAACCATCCCCATTTCAGAATCCCTTAGACCTCTTTTCAAGCCCAAATCCCAGGAGTTATCAACAAACACTGAAGAGATCACTTTTCTTTTGTTTTCAGACAAGGAGTAAATAGAAGGAAATCTATCTCTAAGGGAGTTTTCACCAACCCAAACATCTTCCCAAAACAAGACTTTATTTTTAGCGCAGACATCATATTTGAAATAAGGAAGCATAAGAGGCAAAATACCTTGAATAGCTTTCCAAGGAGAAAACTGAGAAGCCTCAGGGTCGAGTCCTGAATCCCAGCCGTTATCTGCCAATCCATGAATACTAACAATCACTCTAGACCAAAGTCTGTCCTGTTCCATCGGTAGTCTCCAAATCCATTTCCCCAGCAAAGCCATGTTAATCTTATATTTCCTAACCCAAGGCCTTCAACATCCCTACTCCTAGAAACCACCTCCCACTTCACTAAGTGATCCTTCTTAGTATCCCTGGTTTCCACAAGAAATCCCTTATTATCTTCTCTAATTGGTTAGCTACTTTTATTGGTACTCTAAAGGTAGATAGGAAATAAACTGGTAGGTTGGCTAAGGTTGACTTGATTAAGGTTATCCTACTCCCTAAAGAGATGTAATTCCTCTTCCAATTTACTAACCTCTTGGAGAATCTTTCAATTACAGGGTACCAAAAACTCTCAACCATTGGGATCCCTCTCAGTGGTAGCCCCAAATATTGTAAAGGCCAGCCCCCCATTTCACACCCCAAAATCCTAGCTAGGGAATCCACCTCCTCTTCCCCTAGATTGAGCCCTGCCACACAACTTTTTCCCCAGTTCACTTTAAGATTGGACTTCCTTTCAAATTGAAGCACTAGATTCTTTAAGTTCTGTAATTCCCCTTCCTCCCCGTCACAAAACAAGATGATGTCATTTGCAAATTGCAAGTGTGTGACCACCACCTCGTCCCTACCAATCCTCCAACCTCTTATCAAATTGTTAGCATCTGCCCTCGAAATCATGGCACTCAACACATCAGCTACTAGGGTAAAGAGGAATGGGGACAATGGATCTCCTTGCCTAATACCCCTCTTTGCAGGAAAGAAACCCCTAGCTACACCATTCACCAATATTGAGAAATGACATGAAGAAATGCATCCCTTTACCCAACTGCACCATCTCTCCCCAAACCCTCTCCGCTTGAGAACGTCTAGTAAAAAATCCTAGTCAACCATGTCATATGCCTTTTCAAGATCCAATTTGCAAACTAACCCCTTTTCCTTTCTCCTCCTCTTCACCTCAACACATTCAATGGCAATAAGTATTTGATCTACAATTTGTCTTCCTTCTACAAAGGCCCCTTGATACGGTGAGATTAGAGATGGGAGGAATTTTTTTAATCTTAGCGCTAGGACCTTAGAGATGATCTTATACATGCTTCCCACTAGGCTTATAGGTCTGAAATCCTTTGGTTGGAGAGTGTCCTTCTTAGGAACCAAGGCAATAAAAGTTGCATTTGCTCCCGAGTTAAATTTGCCTCTCTCATAGAATTCTTCAAAAACCTCCAACAAATCCTCTCTAATTATCTCCCAACAATCTTGATAGAAGGCCATCGAAAAACCATCAGGCCCAGGAGCTTTAGCTCGATCCGTGGAGAAGATTGCATTTCTCATTTGTTGGGCCTCAAATCTTCTTTCCAAAGATTCCAATAAGACACTATCTTCCACCCTCCACTCCAAGTGCTCTAAGCTCTCACTAGGTCTCCCTGGGTTGTCATACACTAATTTGAAGTGATTAACCAAAGCTTGAGCTATATCATCTTCCCTTGTCAGCAATTGCCCATCCCACTTCAATTTTGAAACAGAATTCTTCCTTCTCCTCCCATTTGCCAACGAATGAAAAAACCTTGTATTGATGTCCCCTTCCTTTAGCCATTTGCACCTGGATTTTTGCCTCCAACTTATCTTCTCCTTCCTAAGAAGATCTTCCAGTTCCTGTTTCAAATTCCATCTTTCCACCCTACCCTCTTCCCCAGCCTTCTTTCAGCTTCTAGTCCATCTAGCTCCTGCACTCTCTGACTGATTTCCACTTTCCTTTGCTCTAATCTACCAAAAACCTCTTTATTCCAAATCTTGAGTCTAGCTTTCAAGAGTTGTAGTTTCTTATAAAATCTATACCCCTTCCATCGGAATTCCACTTGGTCCACTTCCCACAATTCTTTTACCTTAGCTAGAAACTTTGGATGAAGTAACCACATGTTTTCAAACCTAAAAGGGCACGGGCCTCCATCTAGTCTTTCTTGAGACAACCTGATTGGGCAATGATCTGAAATAGGTCTCGGCAATGCTATAACACCTAAAATCCCCAATTCATCTTCCCAATCCACTGTAAAGAGGAACCTATCCAATCGACAACAGGTAGGGTTTTCTTGGAAGTTTGACTAGGTAAAATTTGCTTGTTGAAGAGGGAGATCCCACAATGCAAAATTCTCCACAAAGAGATTAAACTTCCTCATGCTAGATGTAATCCTATGACTGCGGTTATTGGACTCGTTTAAGAATCTTATTACGTTGAAATCCCCACCCAAACACCAAGGGCCATCCCACAAACCCCTAACAGCTGCTAGTTCTTCCCAGAAACCTTCCCTTTCCCTGTAAGAGGTGGGACCATAGACATTAGTTAGCACCCAAGCCCACCCATCTTCCTTTCTCTTCAATTTTATTGACACCGAGAAGTTCCCAATTAATTCTTCTTCACACTCCCGGTCTTCATTTCTCCTTAAGGTAATAATTTCCCTTGAAGCTCCCCACGATTGTGCAAAGGCCCAATTCAAATTTCTTGTTGACCAAATGCTCCTCACCCATTTCTTGTCCACATTTGGCTTTTCTCTTCTCAAGAAGTCTTTGATCACTCGCCTTTTCTTTGAACTCCCCAAACCTCTTACATTCCAGTCTATTAACTTCATGGACAAACATTTCATGTAGCCCCAACCATACCACCCTCTTTACTCCTTTTTTCTATCCTTCCTACCCCCACTCGCTTTATCATAAACCAGCCCACTCTTCAACCTCTCCACCTCACTTGGCTTTTTCTTCCTCTTCTTAGAAAGCTCTCCTACCTTCTTACTAGACTCTTCCACCTTCTCATTTCCTTCTAGTTTCTTACCTGACCCCTTCTTCTTCTTTTTCCGTTGTCCTTTTGATTTTCCACTGTATCCACTTTTCTCCGCTGTATTGGGAAATTGAATAATCTCCTCCTCAACCCTACCCTCTTTCACATTCAGCTCCTCTTCCATTCTGATTCTAAATAATTCCAAGATCAACTCCCAAATTTTGTCCCCTAGTTCTCTCTCTTCTGCTTCTGAATTTATCTCCCCCACTACCTCTGTCACTTGTCCTGAATCAAACGAATTGGCAGACTTTAAAGCTGGGCTGGAATCACCTGTAGGCCAGTCACACACAGGACTTGGGGAAACAGAGTTAGTAACCAAAAACTGAACCTGAAAACAATCCAAACCTTGGGAGGAAGAAGACGCAATATGAGTTGCTGGAATAGCCTGAACCCCTTTTGTTTGACTTTTGCTGGGAATAGGACCCTTGAAATCAAGATCTGGATTGATTGCAGTGGGAAGCGGGCAGTTTATAGCTCTGCTTGGAGGAACCAGATTGCCAACACACACCGTACAAGCACCCATTCCCTGGTCTTTACAAAGGATTGAGTCCCCTTTTCTCCCTGTTTTGGTTTTCTCCCCACCTGAGCCTGTTTTCTTTCTTTCCAACTCCTTTCTAGGCTGAACCAACTCTCCTGGAAGTGTACAAGCCTCTTCTTCGAACAGTAACTTCAATCCTGGGTCATCTTCCTCCCCAAACCTTGAACGACATTTACTCTGTATACTACCATAGCTGGACTCTTCAACAGGAATTAAAGATTAAAATTTTCTATAACCCTTAATTGCTTAAGGGTTGAACTGGTCAAAGTGGAGAATTTTCCTAGTTATTTTGTTAGTAATTTCTTCTAAATGGAATCTTCAGAACTCTGAATAACAAAAAAGACTCCAATTTTTTCTAAAGACATAAAGGTTTTTGGCTAAACTTGGAGGCTGTCAACCTCGGGAACTTTTCTCTGATGATGCAATGGAACTGGAAATCTCCCTTGGAAAGCTTCAAAATGATGAAAGATTTTTCATTTGTTATAAAAATTAAAATTAGGAGTGCTTCTGTAGACTTCAGCAATTAAAGAAAGGATGTATATTCAATTTTGCAAAAGAATTTTCATTGGAGTTGGTAAATTATTGTATGTTCTACAGAAATGAATTTTGAATTGTTTAATTTGTAATTTGTTGTATCTGACTTCAATCTTCTGTTTTGTTCAGTGCAGAATTGGTCTTAGAGGAGAAAATAGAATACAATGATCTTGTAGATACTGTTGAAGATGGAACTATTTCATCTATTAGCTTGCAAACTAATGCACTGACCCTTGAGGATAAAGAGGCTAATTCAACTGATGGTATATTTTGCATTTGCAAATACCTAATCTTGGTTTTTCTTCAATTTCCAGTTTCCAGGTTCTGAAACCCATCTGCATATTGCTCTTTCTGAAAACAAGTCTAAATTTCCAACTTTAACAAGTGATAAGTAGTACATATATGTACTTGGTTTCTATACAAAATATGCTACCTATGCTTCTTTTCGACTCAAAGTCATTGGACATTTTGTTAATATAATACCCCATTTTTGATAAGGTGTATGATGATATTATTTTTATAGATTTTAATGGCATTGACTTAGCAATTTCTCATCCCTTTCTTACTAATTTCCGATCATTGTGCATGACAAACTGTTAGCTTACTTTTGCAATGAACTATGATCAGATTCACTGCCAAAGAATGGTCCAAATGACCGTGGAGATCCTAATGATCCTCGTGTAAGATTGAAACGTGATTGTGTGGGAATAATGGCAGCATTTAAGCTTAGGGATCCTTCTAATCATCTTGTTATTTTGGCCAATACACATCTTTATTGGTAAGATGGATGCAGCTTTGGTTTATTTTGTGTAGTTAAGATCCTTGTTTTTGGTCTAGTGCTTCCATCCCCATGTCTTCGATAAATATTCTCTCCTTAAAGTCATGGCTCCTCCTTCTCTTTTATGTGAATAGTCGAATACTCGTGGGTGCAGGGTTTATGCACTTCTTGCAATATTTCCTTTCAGCCCTTCTAAGAATTCTGATTGTTCTCTACCCGTATTCTACTGGCTTCTTGAACTAACATTATCGGAGTTTCTGAAAAACAGGGATCCAGAATGGGCTGATGTCAAGCTTGCACAGGCAAAGTACCTTTTAAAGCGCTTGGCTCAGTTTAAGGAAATTGTTTCAATCAAATATAACTGCAGACTGTCTGTTATTTTGGCTGGTGACTTCAATTCTATACCTGGAGATAAGGTTTGTTTGTGAATGCAATGTTGTTGAGGTGTCTTTAGTTCATTTCTGCTATTGAGTTTCTATTTATGTTGTATATGATCTTATTTTTCAAGTGGTTTTCCATAATAATAAAGTTAGGCTTACTGGCCTTGTTTGGCAATACTTTGTGCTTTGTACTTCTGATAGTATGTAAGTACGAAGTACATACTTGTATTTTTGTACTTTTACTTAAAAAACCGTTTTGATAAAAATTAAAAAAAAAACATAGTTTTCAAAGTAAAAAGTAAAGAAGATATATTAGGATGTTGTGCACATGTGCATGCCACATGACATCCACATATGCCACCATGTGGCATATACATGTTTTTTGATCAAACATATACATGTTACTAAATATATTCAGATTCCACATGGCACAAAACATGTCACTAATGTTAACAGTCAAGTGCACTGATCAAGAAACATGTCACTAATATTACACTCAAATGCCACGTGACATCCATATATGCTGCCACATAGTAGATACATGTCGTTGATACCAAGAAGTAAATCAGTCCTCTAAATCTGATGTAAACTTGATTAAAAAAAAAAAGAGAAGAAAGTGGAGAAAAGAAGAGGAAGAAGAAGAGTCCAATGATCTCCTCTCTCCGCTCACTAATCCTTTTGTTAATCTTCATTTTCTAAGTTAATTACAAGTATGTCCTTAAGTGGGCGGCCAGCTAAGCAAGAACTTAAAATAAACTTATAAAAAGAAGTAACATACTCATTAACAAATAAAATAAATAACAAACTACATAAATAAAAGAATAGATACCAGGGCCCATTTGGCCCAGTCTCTCTACACTCCCCCTCAAGCTGAGCATAGATGTCAATCATGCCCAGCTTGCTTATATAATGTGTCAGCTTCCCTCTTGAAACACCCTTGGTCAAAACATTAGCCAAATGCTCTTCTGAAGAGATAAATGGCAAGCAAACCCCCCTGAAGCAACTCTTTCCTATATAAAATGTCTATAAACCTCTATGTGCTTAGTTCTGTCATGTTGAACAGGATTATATGCAATGTTGATAGCTGCTTGGTTGTCTATTGAAGGCATTTTTTTTAACTTAAATAATATTTAAATAAATTAGAACTCAAATAAGTGGGTTGGCTAGTCTGCTAGCCAAATCATTAAAACTATAAAAAAGTATCCCATATGGGAGTTCCCTCTCTTTAAGTGGGAGGGACAGGTGTCCTTCACCTAGAAGGAGGTAGTTACATAACTACCCCACTCCCTATTTAAGCTCCTTAAGGGGAAGCTAGAAACACATAGAGAGACTCTTCGGAGAAAATTTTCACAAGAGATTCTTAAGAAAAGCAAAGATAAGGAGAGAAGAAAAGAGAAGTGCTCAAGGGAAGGCAAGGAAGGAAAAGTCTCACTAATACAGGTAGAAAAAAGAAAGTCCTCTCTGTAAATACTTTCTATATATATGTCTTTTGCTATGCATCCTTCTTCCTCTTTTATTTTCACTTTTGAGAAAGGAAATAGAGGGAAATAAACCATCTACAATCAGGTGCCTTTACTTAGTTGATTATGGTCCCTCTTTCAAGACAATGTTAGGGATTAAACCATCTATAGTCTAATTCTCGAAGACTGATTATGGTTCCCTTCAAATGAAAATGAAGAGTAGAGGGGAATAAACCATCTACAACTAGGTGCCTCTCCTTGGTTGGTTATGGTCCCTCTTTCAAGACAAAGTTAGGGAGTAAACCATCTACAATCTAAATTTCAAAGGCTGATTATGGTTCCCTTGAAATGAAAATGAAGAGCAGAGGGATGAAAATTGTTTACAATCAAATATTCAATTTGATTGACTACAGTTCCCTTTTTGTATGCAAAATTCCAAATATTAAGGCTGTCTACAATCAGAATTTCATCTGATTGACTACAACTTATTGTGAAGAAAGGAGTGAGAAGGAAATTTTCTTTGTATTAAAAAAAAAAGAAAATGTATTGCTGTATAGTTTCTCAATTGTATTTTCTTTTTCTTTCTTCTCATTCTTGTACACTTGATGTAAAAGAAAAGCAAATGAAAAGTTCTTTTTAAGTACCCTATTGTTCTTTTCTTTTGTTCTATGCGTTCATTTCTCTAAGTCAGAATCAAAAGGTGTTCTCTACTTTCTTGTGGGGATGTAATTAAGGGGAACAATCTGTATGATTCTTTAAATGGGCCTTACCCAAAATAATAAAAACTCAATCACTTGATTGAGTGAATTATGTTGCATGAGAATTTATTAAAATTTTCACACCAACATTGTCATAGTAGAGCATCATTGGCTTTTCATAGTCAACTCCTAACTCTTTTAAAAGTGATCTCAGTCATAGTACTTTGACACTTCATGTGCCATTGCCCTGTATTCTGCTTCGATAGAGGATTTGGCAACTACAGTTTCTTACTCCTCCACGAGACAATGTTCCCTGCCACCAAATCACAATATCCCAAGGTGGATCTCCTATCTTCAATACATCCAGCCCAACCAGCATCAGTGTATGCCTCTAGCTTCGCGTGTTCATGCTTAGCAAATAGAATACCTTTCCCTGGAGTACCTTTCAAGTAACACAAAACTCTTTCTACAACAGCTAAATGTGTATCTCTGGGATAATGCATAAACTGACTAATAACACTCACTGCATAGGAAGTATTCGGCCAAGTCATGCAAAGATATAACAACTTCCCAAGCACTCTGAAACACTTCCCTATCAGGCAAAAGTTCACCATCAGTAGTAAAAAGCTTATGATTGGGATCTATAGGGGTGGAAGCCAGTTTAGCATCAAGTTTATCAGTCATTGCAAGGAGGTCGAGAACATACTTGCATTGAGAAATGAAGATACCATCCTAGATCTAGAAACTTCAATTCATAGGAAATACCTAAGATCCCCTAAATCCTTGATCTGAAATTCAGAGGTAAGAAATCTTTTGAGTTTACCCACCTCTTGGGCGTCATTACGTGTGACCACAATGTCATCAACATAAACAATCAAAAAAGTCACCAAAGAGCTACTTCTTTTCAGAAACAAAGTAATGGTTAGATTGAGTTTGTGTGCAACCAAAGGAGAAAAGAGCAGCCCTAAATCTCTTAAATTAGGCCCAAGGAGATTGTTTGAGACCATAAATGGATTTATGCAGTTTACACACCTTCCCTTGCATTTCCTTTCCATACACCCCCAGAGGTAAAGACATATAGACCGCTTCATGTAGGTCTCCATTCAAAAAGGTATTTTTAACATCAAATTGGTGGAGAGGCCAATCGAAAGTAGCAATTAGAGACAACAAAACCCGAACTGAAGTCATCTTGGCCACAGGAGCAAAAGTCTTAAGGTAATAAATACTATACATCTGAGTATAGCCTTTACCAACCAATAGGGCCTTAAACCTCTCAGTAGTGCCATCAGAATGATACTTAATGGTGAATACCCATTTACAACCTACTGGTTCCATTCCTTTACGAAAATCCACAATATCCTAGGTATGGTTCTTATGCAAAGCATCCAGTTCAATCATCATAGCATCCCTCCATTCAGGTTTAGATAGGGCTTCTAATACAGACCTAGGAATCACATGGGAAGAGATAGAGGCAAGAAAAGAGTAGGTATGGTTCTTATGCAAAGCATCCGGTTCAATCATCATAGCATCCCTCCATTCAGGTTTAGATAGGGCTTCTAGTACAAACCTAGGAATCGCATGG
This sequence comes from Nelumbo nucifera, assembly GCF_055504915.1. NCBI lineage: Eukaryota > Viridiplantae > Streptophyta > Magnoliopsida > Proteales > Nelumbonaceae > Nelumbo > Nelumbo nucifera. The sequence continues at coordinate 13,849,341 of NC_142649.1, forward strand.
GAAGAGATAGAGGCAAGAAAAGAGTAGGTATGGTTCTTATGCAAAGCATCCAGTTCAATCATCATAGCATCCCTCCATTGTGAGCATCGGAAAACGGGCTCACTTTGCCACTTGGGCTGGAAATAGAGTTGTCACCCATCAGTTTAGGAACTGGAGGTGATGGGACCTCTAGGAATAATTTTCGAAAAGCATTTTTATTTTTTTGTAGCGACTCCAAAGCCCAAAGCACTGGCTAAACCAATCCGGGTAGGTCTCGGATGGGAGAGGGATGAGGTAGGCACCCCTCTCCTGAGTCCAATAGGTGGGGCTCACATGGGATCCTAAAAAAGGCATATAAACAATTGTTTAATTAACAAAAGCATGTTAACAACAAATAAGAATATAATCTACCTCATTGAAATCACAATGAAACTATTTGATTAAGTGATTAACACATAGACATGAGGGATGCTCGAGAGGTGGCACAAATGACAAACTAAAATTCAAATCAGTTAAATTTAACCCAACTAGAATGTGATCTACCGAAAGTGATCAAAAGAAGAAATAAAATAAAAAATAAAAATAAAAATAAACCAAGAGACAACAATGCTTCAAATCCCTAATGGCTAGTAGTTTAATAACAGCATAAAAGAAAATCTACCGATAAAACTAGGTGAGAGTACAAACCTACTGGAGCTGGTTCAGTGGAATTTTATCATCGACTCTCTCAGCTTTTCCTCTCCTCAGATAGAGAAGAAAATAATAACAAATAAAGAAACAAATAAGATAAAAACACAGAAGCCAAGGAATGGCCTTACCTGAGTGGGACGTCGCCTGGGACCGAAATCGATTGCTGCAAAGGATGCCCGACTGGATCTCGAGTGAGCTTCACTAGATCTGAGGAGAGAAAACTGAATTGATATTTGTTTCTGGCGTAACCGGGGAAGTAGATTTTTTGTTCCCATCAAGAAGACAATGAGCAGTAGCTCCGACTTCAAACTTGAGTGCGAGTGAAATAGATATGCTGATGAAGATGTGATTTCGTGAAGAGAAAAACAAAGGTTCGCTGGCGGTGAGAAATAGGGAAGGGAGAGCTGTCGTTGCCACTAATAACCACTGCCTACCGTTGTGTCAAGAAAGAAGAAGACGAGCAGAGGTTTTTCGGTTGCAGTTTGGTAGAAGATAGGGGACAGTTGGGGTGAAGAAAAGAGAGAGAATGCGAGGAAAAAAGGAGAGAATGGACGGGAATGGAGAAGACTACCACTGGTATGCCACCGCTGCTCTCGTCATTTCTAGTTCAGTGGTGATAGAGGAGCAGAGACAAAAATAGAAGAAGGAGAAGCAAGAAAAGAAGAAGAAGAGAGAGAGAGAGAGAGAGAGAGAGAGAGAGAGAGAGAGAGATTAGAGAGGGGACAGGTAGATCTACCGTCGCTACTCTATGTCGAAGGAAGAGAATGAATAGTGGATTCTAGCAGATCCGAGAAGAAGAAGATGAAGGAGAAGGAGAAGGAGAAGAAGAAGAAGAAGAATGAGAAGACTAAGAGAGAAAAAGGGAGTAAGAGGTTGGAGGAGTAGAGAACTATCGGGAGGGGTGCTGCCGTTTTGTTTCGATTGAGAGGAGGAAGGGGAATAGTGTATTCCTTCCAATTTTTCAGATTGTTCCCATTAGTGCGAAACAAAGTTTTGGCTAAATTTATAATAAGTATTAGGGGCATTTTCGTAATTTTGGGGAATTTGGGGGGTATTTTTGTAATTTAAGATAAGTTTGGTCAAATCGAGTCAACAGGTGGTCAAACCGGGGTTTTGGATGAATGGCTCAGATTTTGGGTAAAAAATGGAGGGTTGAGATGGGTCTTACCGTGGAATGGGGTTGTGCAAGTGTGGGCTAGCGAGATTGGCCAAAACAAAATCTTTTTAGATGAAAGGGTAAATGGGGGGATTTTTGACTGAAATTTGACGGGGTAGGGTTTTTGAAGGTGCTGAGTTGTTTGGTGGGGTTGGATCGGGCCAAATAGGCCCATATTGAACAGATTTGGAAATGGTTTGATTCAGCTAATCTAGGGGTTCGGAACAGAATCTAGGTATGATCAAGCGGCAAACAGGGTCTGTTTTGGATGAAACTTCTCAGGGTAGGGTTTTTGGGTAGTCTAAGATGATTGGTAAAATCAGATTGAGGCAATTGGGCCTGGATCGGGCAGATTTGTAATCCGGTTAATCTGAGACCTTGAAATGGAATCTTGGTGCAATAGAGGGGTAAGCAAAGGTGTTTTGCGCTGAAATTTCATATGTAGGGGTTTTTTGGTATTCTGGGGTGATTGGAAATGTTTGATTGGTTTAGATGTGTTTGTATCAAGTGGATATGGGTTGTGGATGTGAGAAGGGTAGAAATGGAATCTTTGTTTGATGGACGGGTGAACGAAGGAATCTTGAGTTCAAATTTCATGGGTAGGTGTTTAGGGATGTCTTGGGTTTGATGGTTGTGTTTGATCTAATGGTTGAGGTGTGAGGGTTGATCGGGGCCATCGAATAGATATCGAGCATGTTTAACGGTGGATCTGAGGTCTCTCGGGGTGAAATTTGGGTTTTCTAGGTTTTTGGGTGTTTTGGAGAGGTCAGAAGGGTCTGATCGGGTGTTTGGGGTGAATTGGAGGCTTAGGTGGCGGACCAAGCAAAAATCGGGTGTTGATAGCTACTCTTTGTTGTGAGGTAGGAAACTACGAAACGACAAAGACTAAAAAGCAGCACGTAGAGATTTTTGCGAAGGGTAGGCTTGAAAGAAGGGTGAGACGATGCAGGAGGATTACTGTGACGGAAGGAAAAGTAGGAGTTCCCGTGCAACATTGTTTCATTATGTTCGGGTCATTTTATTCTTGGCAAAGTAACCATCCCTAGGTATCAAGAACCTTCGGAATCAGGGTACATTTGCCGTAAAAGAAAACAATCAAAACAACTGATAATAAGAAAACTGTTTATTTTGAAAAAGGACCCCTCCTAGGTATCAAAAACCTTGCGGAATCAGGGTAAATCAGGGTAAAATTGCGAAAATTTCTGATGCGGGTTAAAACATAGAGGTTGACATGACCAACGGAATTTTCTGATGTGGGTCAAAGCATAGAGATTGACATGACCAATGGAATTTTCTGATGTGGGTCAACAAAAACTGGTTCTAGGATAAAACTGCTAAAACTGAATCTGGGATAAAACTGTGAAAAACTGGACCAAAGTAAATCTATTACCAAGAAAATCATGTTAGAGACAAACAAATCATTCATTAAGACAAAGGTTCAAAATTCTTGCAAAGCACTATCACAAAACACCAGCAAATATTCTTTAGTTTTTTTTAGAACATTTTGAAAGTTTTTTAGTAACTACTTTTTTACATAACACAATGTAAAATAAGAGTTTCAGATATTATTTATCATTGATTTCATTTTTTTTCTATTTTTTTATATCTTTTTTTTTCTTTCTATTTTCTCCAATTGTATACCATCTCTATTTATTCAATTAAAACTAGTGTTAGTCAAAGAAAGGAGATTTACAAACGGGATTTTTAACGCGGGTCAAGGCATAGAGGTTGACATGACCAACGAGATTTTCTGACGCGGACCAAAGCATAGAGGCTAACACGATCAATGGGATTTCTGACGTGGACTAAAACACAAAGGCTGACATGACCAACGGAATTTCTGACGTGGGCTAAAGCATAGAGGTTGACATGACAAACGAAATTTTCTTATGCGGGTCAAAGCATAGAGGACATAACCAACAGAATTTTTGATGCGGGTCAAAGCATAGAGGCTGACATGACCAACGGAATTTCTAACGTGGGCCAAAGCATAGAGGCTGACATGACCAGTGGAATTTTCTAACGTGGGTCAAAGCATAAAGGCTGACATGACCAACAAAATTTCTGACGTGGGCCAAAGCATAGAGAGGTTGACATGACGAATAGAATTTTCTAACATGGGTCAAAGCATAGAGGCTGACATGACCAACGGAATTTTCTGGCATGAGTCAAAGCATAGAGGTTGACATGACCAATAGAATTTTTTGACGCAGGTTAAAGCATAGAGGATGATATGACAAATGGAGTTTCTAACGCAGGTTAAAGCATAGAGCCTGATATGACCAAAGGAATTTCTAGCGTGGGCCAAAGCATAGAGGCTGACATGACCAATGGAAGGCAGATGTGGGTCAAAGCATAGATGCTGGCATGACCAACAGAATTTCTAACGCGGGTCAAAGCATAGAGGCTGATATGACCAACGGAATTTCTAACACAGGTTAAAGCATAGAGGCTGACATGACCAACGAAATTTCTGACGTAGGCCAAAGCATAGACTGACATGACCAACGGAATTTCTGATGCAAGTCAAAGCATAGAGGCTGACGTGACCAACGGAATTTCTGACGCGGGTCAAAGCATAGAGGCTGACATGACCAATGGAAGACAAACGCGGGTCAAAGCATAGAGGCTAACATGACCAATGGAATTTCTGACGTGGGTCAAAGCATAGAGGTTGACATGACCAACGGAGTTTCTGACGCGGGAATAATCATCAATAAATCCAAATGCAACGAGAATAATCATCAATAAAAATGATAAAGTACTTGTAACCCCCCATAGTAGGCAAGTTCACAAGACTTTAATTGCTTACTGAATAAGAATATCTACAATGCTTTGCAGGTTCACAAGACTCACAATGAAGAATCGATAAAGACACTCCCTTAAACATATTGGGAAGCAAATGACTCAAAGCAGAAAAAGGTAAATGACCTAATTAGAAATGACATAACATGACTCTATCAATAGACTCTTGCAAAACAGACTCTAAAGCTACTCCATGAGGTGGTGAAAGACTCCTATCAGGTGTGTCTAACAAGTATATTCCATTTGCCTCATGGTCACTCCCAATCGTCTCTGAGATTTTAGGTCTTGAAAAACACAATGGGTAAGAAAAAAGGTTATGCTACAATTCATGGATTTAGTCAAGTTGCTAATAGATAAAAGATTGGTATTAAGTTTGGGGACGTGAAGGACAAATGATAAAATAAGGGTGTCAGAGGTCTTGATATCCCCCTTGCTAGAGATGGGAGCAAGAGGCCCATCAGCAAAAGATATCTTCTCTTTACCAGAGAGGAGATGAGATGAACAAAAAAAGGTTAGACAAACTGGTCATATGGTTTGATGCACCAAAATCAATAATCCAAGGGATTTTATGAGTACCTAAAACATAAGCATGATTTGCAGAAGCACGAATACCTGAGTGAGAAAATGCGGATGATGATGTGTTGCTTGAAGAGTGGGATGTTGAGATAGTGGTTTCCAAGTGATTCAATAACCTTCCATACTTCTCAAAATTTGCCTCCACTGCTGCCAATTGCTCCATGGCTGACTTTTCTTCACTCTCCTTATTCCCTCCTTCAGGCACTGTGGCAACATTAGCATTCTTAGGCTTTCTTGTCTGATTATTCTTCTTAAAATTGTTGTTATTCCTAAACCTATCCAAGAGAAGATCTGGATGAAGCTTCCAACAAGTGTCTTTAGTATGCCCCGATTTCTTATAGTATTAGTCAGACCCTTCGGCTTTATTCTAGCATGTGTAATGTGTTCTGTAGGTGGACTCTGTAACTGAACCTGCCGCCTACTCTCTTCATTGCTTACCATAGCATATGCTTGGGCAAGAGTGACCTCATCCTTGGCCAGAATATTCAGCCTAGTAATGTCGAACTCAGGGTTGAGTCCTGTAAGAAATTCAAACACCCTGTTTCATTCCACTAGTTTCCTAAAAGTCTTTGCATCCTTAGTACTCTCCCATACAATTGTCTCCATAACATCAATTTCCTGCCATAGTGATTTCAGCATAGAGTAGTAGATTTCTACACTCTTCTCCCTCTATCTCAGATTTTTCACAACACTCTTCAGCTTATAGGCTCTTGCTACATTCAACTTCTATGGTCAAAGCATAGAGGCTGACATGACCAATAGGTTTCCGTAACATTGTCCCAGATCTCCTTGGCTGAAGACATCCAAAGATAATGCTGACTTATATGGGGCTGCATAGTGTTGACCAACCATCCGATTACTGTGCAGTTATCCTGCATCCATTTCTCATATGTAGGGTCTCTGCGGATTTCACCTTATTGCCTATGAGATACCCTAATTTACCTTTGCTACAGACATAAATCTGCATAGGCTGTGCCCAAGCTAGGTAATTGGTTTCATCTAACTTGGTCACTCCAGTAAAAAAGGAATCTACTGGGCCAAGCCTGGATATTGGCATTTGCTTGGACTCACTTCCAGATTGCTCCATTGATCAAACGAAAAAAAAAAAAAAAAAACTAGATTTTCAGACCTTATAAACTTAACCAAGGTCAAAACAGTACCCAGATACTTGACAACTAGGATTTCACTACACCCAGCTGTCGGGGAGGGAGAGAAAAGAGGCAGCCGCTCCTACCAGAGCTTCCCAATCTTCTTCAAGTCTTAACCGCACTAAGCGACACACCAAAAGCTTCTCCTTGACTTGTAACTTTCAAAGCTCTCTAGTCGGCTAGGGTTTTGGCAGAAAAAAATATAGGGAACTTATCTCTCCATACACTTTCTTCAACACTCCAAACCCTCTACCAACTAGGCAAAAGATCCTCTGATCTATAGGGAACTTATCTCTCCATACACTTTCATAATCGAAGGGTGTATGGGAAAAGAGAAAAGAAAAGAGAAGGGAGAAACCTGCTCTAATACCAAGAAGTAAATCAGTCCTCTAAATCTGATATAAACTTGATTAAAAAATAGAGAAGAAAGTTGAAGAAAGGTAGAAGATAGCAGAACAGAAGAAGAAGATGGAGAAAAGAAGAGGAAGAAGAAGAAGAGTCCAGTGATCTCGTCTCTCCCCTTACTAATCCTTTGTTAATCTTCATTTTCTAAGTTAATTACAAAGTATGCCCTTAAGTGGGCGGCCAACTAAGCAAGAACTTAAAGTAAACTTATAAAAAGAAGTAACAGGCCCACTAACAAATAAAATAAACAACACCCTACATACATAAAAGAATAGATACTAGGGCTCATTTGGCCCAGTCTCTCTACAAATGCCACATGGCAGCTATATATGATTCTACATGGCAGACACATTTCATTGATTATATTCAAATACCACTTGACATCTATATATGTTACTATGTGGCATACATTTGTCACTAACTACCTTCAAATGCCATATGAAATCCATATATGATATTACATGGCGTTCAACATGCCATCACATGGCATAGACATGCCATTGAATATGTTGAAATGCCGCGTGACATTAATATAAGCTACCACGTGGCACACATATCATTGAATACATTAATGTATCCATGCTTCCACGTGACATCCATATATGTTGGCATATGGTGGAGTGTATAAGTACTATATGTGTGGTTGGTGTACAAATTTTAAAAAGTATTAAGTACATGAAAAGGCTAAAAAGCACGAAGCATCGAAATCTAACTTCATGCTTTTCATAAAGCAAACACACTTCTGCTTTTTGTACTTTAGTAACATTTTAAAAAGTATTAAGTACATGAAAAGGCTAAAAAGCACGAAGTGTCAAAATCTAACTTCATGCTTCTCGTACTTTTACTTTGTTTTTTGGAAGTAAAAACACCTCAAGCAAAGACACACTTTTGCCTTTTGTACTTTAGTACTTTGAAAAGTACTAAAGTACTTTCAAAAAGTGCTGCTATACGGGCCAGAATTAAATCTTGTTCCAAGGAGTTTCTTTTGTCCCAATTTTCAATTATGTTATTATCTTGCCCTCTACCCATTGAACCCACTATTTGATAGTGTACTTTCTTTGCAATGAAAAACCTGTAGATGTTTTGACAGAGGGGTCCCTTTATCAATGTTTCCAATTGGCATTATTCTTGTATTATATGATTGTTGGTGCATGAAGAGTAAATTTGACAATAATAAGACATGTTTCTGATTGGTGTCAATTTATATTTTGTATGTTGTCATTATTATTTCTTATGGATCAGGATATCATGTTTCTATGTGCATGGAGAGAAGCCATTTTATTTATTTTGGAAAAGATATTGTATTAATAAAAAGCCATTTTGGTACAAAGGTAAGTACTCATTCTTTTTTATATGCAATAAAAATCTCTTAACAATCAAAAAAAGGAAAATTTATCAAAAAAAAATCAAGAAAAGGAAAAAGAAATATGATAAAAACTTGGCTTGACAAGCAAGAGAGTGTAGGTTCAGTCTAAGATCAGAACCTCCTCCCCTATTCCTTTATAGAATCAATTTTCCATCTTTGAAACCTGTCCCTCAGATAGAGCCCTGTTTCCATTTCCCTCTCATGGAATCAATGATATCCACATTGATATTGTTTTGGAATGAGACATGAGACACCTAACCCATGGGTATCGTGCATCAAAATTGGAAATTTATCAGGTAGGGTAGTTTCCAAGCAAAGTTCAGTGCTCAACAATAGTTTTGTAATGCAGTCCAACCTGTACTGGAGGAATCATTACAGATGAATGTTTGAAACCTCTTAAGGTCCATAGACACTTAGAGGAAGATTGTTGAACTGGAGACTGGACCTTTTTTTTCTTTGAAAAGCTGAAGCATCGTTGTATTAATATTAAAACGAAAAAGTATACATGGTCCTCTGTACAATGACTTTTTGTACAATATTCACACCCCTTAAGGACCCCCCCCCCCCCCGAAAAACTCTATTCTCAAAACAGATGAGGACAAATTTTCTCCTCTAAAACATTTGAGATTTGATATCCAGCTTTCAAACATATCTACTACTGTATTGATTATCCCCTCTGAATTTTCCTTGTGATCAAATAATCTTTCATTCCTCTCTAGCCAAATGGTCCACAGGACTGCTAAAGGCACAACTTCCCAGAAAGCTTTCCCTTTCTTGGATGGATCTTGAATTTGCCAACCAGCTAAAAGATCCTTGACTGTAGTTGGACAGCACCAGGATACAGGAATGGCCTTGTAAAAATGAAACCAAATTCTGGAGGAGAAATTGCAAAAAAGGAATAGATGACTCTAGGATTCAATCTCCATATTACAGAGTTGGCATAGACGGTCAGGTAGGATTGCTCCTTTGTCAGCATTTCTTTCGTTATACACTTCTCCCAAACTGCCATCGACATAAAGAACTAACTTTTGATGGAGCTTCTGTACACCAAATTGACTTGGATGGGAAGGACTGATCCAATTGACCTATCAGACCATGGTAGAAAGACTTTACAGTGAACTGCCCTGTTTTGATACATTTCCACCTTGAATCCTGAGCTTGTGTATTAATTTGCTGACCATGGAGCAAAGCTATCAGGTTAGATACCAGCTGCATCTCCCAATTATTGATATTTCTTCTAAAAGAGGGAGCCCATGATGGAGATGCCCCTGCAACTATACGAGTCATCAAGTAATGCTTCCTCATTGCTGGCTATTCTATACAGCTATGGGAAACTGTCCTTCGAAGCCCTCTCTTCACACCACAGGTCTTTCCAAAACTTATTCTCCTGCCTTCACCTAGCTGGTATGTGATTCCCATCATAAACTGAAGGGAGGGAAGCCTTAAATACCCCTCCACACTCCACAACCATATGGTGGCTTAGGGCCTTCTGCATCCTGCCCATTTCTCACCAATCCAGCATTCCCATATTTCTCCTCAATCACAATCCCCAAAAGTTCATTTGCTTCTGTAGAAAACCATCGAAACTAATTGCTCAAGAGAGTTGTATTAAAAGTCTCTACTCATGACTCTTCTTAACGAAACTGTCTAAAAGATGTTTTCTGATGGAAAGCTAGACGTATAGATGTATTAGGTTATTCCTTTCTCAGCCCCCTTTGGTGAACATTGGTGACTTTCAAGGGGCATTAGGGCATATGCTTTGAGATGCTGGCTTATTGACCAAAACCAAACAGAATGCAACCTTTCCATATTGGGGATACTACAGCTTTATTTTATTGTCATATTTTATATAAAGTGATATATTTAACTTTTGATACTTGAAAAAAAAAACAAAAGGCCAAACTTTGTTTTTGAAATAATTACTCCAAATGAAAAAAAAAAGTGAAGAGAGTTGGATAACCAATGCCATTTGTCTGTATCTTGTAGAGATCAACAAAATGATTTTATGGAATTCTGATTCTAGCTCGAGTTAGTTTCTCTCTTTTTTTTTTGCTTTTTTTTTCCTTCTTTTTTAATTTGTAGACCTTCAGAAGACATCTTTTTGCAAAATTAACAAAGGTACTTGGTTTAATCCTCTGATTATTGCTACATTTGCGTTTTCAGGTATACCAATATCTCATCTCTGGGAACAATTCGGCCATGCGACCTCTGGATAATTTGGAAGAGCTTCCAATTCCCCTTTGTAGTGTTTATGCATATGCTGGAGGAGAACCACCATTCACGAATTGCACACCTGATTTTACGAATACTCTTGATTACATATTCTTTTCCCCTTCAGGGTGTCTGAAGCCAGTCAGTTTACTTCAACTTCCGGGATTGGACTCTGCTGATGTAGTTGGTGGATTGCCCAACTACCAGCATCCAAGTGATCATTTGCCCATTGGTGCTGATTTTGAAGTTATCAAGACTTGAAGTTCCAATTGGTAACTCGCTTTACATGATAATTAATCTTATTCAATATTTAGATAGGAAGTAGAAAATAAAGAATTTGGGAAGCTGGGTTTGATTGTATTCATCCCGTCAGTTTGGAATCTCTAAGTTGTTTGCACTTTTGGGTAAATAGGAAGAACTAAGTTATTCTTTATCCTTCGTTATTTGTTATTACTAACATCCATCTCTCTCTCTCTCTATCTATCTATCTCTCTCTCTCTCTCTCTATATATATATATTACTTCCGTTCATTCTATTTAAAGTTTTAAAATGAATGTTTCATTCAAAGGGTCTCTTATCTCTAAACTGGGATAGGTTGTGTGTTATTTAGTTTCTGTTCAATATAATTTCCTCGCACTTGTTGGAGTGGTTCATGGTATTGGGTAACCACACGGTTAAATTTGTTTGGTTGTTAAGTTTTAAAGAAGGTAGAGAGTAAAGGAAGTATAATAAGTATTATGAAAATATTGACAAGAATAAGTTGCTTTATATTGCTGTTTCATAAATTAGAGCATGTGAAATTTGTACAATTGTACTTATTGAGAAACGTGAAATGTGCAAGGGCTAAGAGTATGAAAAAAAAGTTAAGAGAATTCTTGTATAAGTTGTATAATGAATACATGAATATGATTGCATCTCCAAGTGGGCAAATTAGTGAGAGGTCAAGTATTCAACTTCAATTGAGATAGGTAATGAGCATCAATCACAAAGAAAAAAAAGATGTGTTTAACTCATGTTTTTTCGAATGGAGGTTTTGGATAAACTGTTTCAGATTAGAATAATGGTTGATATGGCCAAAACTGACCATTAGTCAAAAGTTGCCAAGTGGTAGCAGGTTGCAAGCAAAGTTGTTAATTGACCTCACATCACGTTAGAAGGCTGAGCCGACTTTGCTAAGGTGACATAAGAGTAAAGGTGTAAAGTGCCTGTGGGCAGCCCGTGCTAAAGGTGGGCCATGCCATGCTGGCCCGTGGGTCACGGGCCGTGCCACCCTCCCCAGTGGAAAATTTGGGGGTCAACCCGGCATGGCCCACGGCCTAGGCCCAGGCGGGCCTGTGTCGTGCTGTGTTATGGGCTTGGGCCATGCCCGGCTGTAGGCCAAGCCGTGGGCTTGGGTCATGCCGGGTTGGGCCACAGGGTTGGCCTTGGGCTTGGGTCGAACCAGGCAACATTGTTTTGATTTCTTTTCTAAGTAAAATTGAACTTTGTGAATTGTGAACTATTTAAAAAATTAAGAAATGAGAAATCTAAGTTATTTAACACAAATGAAAAAAAAAACTTAATCAAATTGAAATAAGAATGATGGAATAACAAATTGGAAGAAAAATAGGAATTTTATTTTATTTAAATTTGAATGGTACAAATTACAAATACAATGATTGGATCATTGGATAATTGGATGAATGAAATATGAAAATGGAATAAATTAATAAAATATAAAAAATACAATATGGTTACAAATTGAAAATACAAAATTACATTGTTAAAAAATTAAAAACATATATCAAATAAATTAAAAAAATTACTACAATTTGAAAAAATAAAAAATTCTATACAAGTAGTCATTCATGAATCTCATGACTTTCATCATCTGCTTCGGGTGAAATATCCAGTGTAGTATCATGCCCTCCCTTGTCTTGTAATCTATCTTCTGCATCTAGCCAATCCTTGAAGCAGATGCACATCTCTAAGCTTTCATCGTCATGTAGCTTCTTTTGTCATTCAGCACCCTGGTACCTACACTCAAACAAGACTTCGATGGAACTCTAGACACCGGAGGGGTTAGTAGATCATGTGCCATGGCAGTGAGAACTGGATAATTTTTTGAATATTCACTCCACCAGTTTAAAATATCAAAATTATTTGATCTTTTACCTAAATTAGAAAAATTTGCTTGTAAATAAAATTAAGTTCAGTAAATGAACTTGTTGTAGAACTAGCAGATTTCTACCTTCTACTTATTAAATAAAAAAGTTTTTCTCTTCTACTACTAGGCTCAAGGTTCGAAGTACAGAAGATGATGAACAAGTTGTAGGAATATTTTCTACAACTTCAGATTCATACAAACTGTACATTTCAAATAATAAATTGTTATTTTCTTCTTTTTTATTTCCTATATCAATATTCATATTTTCACAATATGATTCAAGTAAAATATCTAAACCATATTTCCTAATCCTAGGATCTAATATTGTAGCTAAACAATAAAGGGGAGAAATGTTCTCCCAATATTTTTTAAATTTATTTTTCATAATTTTAGCAATACATTGAAATTGTGGATTATTTCTATATTTTGCAAAACAATCACTAATTACCATTAATTGATAAGGTAAATTACAACTAGTTGGATAATAAATTCTAGATAATTCATTAGTTGCTTAATAAAAATATTTTAAAAAATCTCTTATACAAATTGCCATTTCCTAGTCTTCCTCAAATATCATATCATTAGGCATTTTTAAATTATAAAATTCAGAAAGAATTTGTTTATGAGATATACAACTTTCTAACATAGCATAGGTGGAATTCCACCTATGCTTTACATTTAATATAAAATGTTTATATTTTAGACCATAATTTTGACATAAATATTTAAATTATTGTTTTCTTGCCCCTGAACTTTTTATATATATAATATAATTTCTAATTTTTGAAATATGAGTAGAAATAATATTCAAAGCATTTTGAATACATAAATTTAAGATGTGACATGCACAACTAATATGGAATAATTTACTATTTAAGCATGGTCTTAATTGAGATTTTAAAATATTTATTGCTGAATCAATATTGTTGGCATTATCAAAACTAATTGAAAATAATTTATTTTCTATTCCATAAGCATGCAAAGTATTTAAAATATTTGCAGCAATAGCTGGGCCACTATGTGGTCATTCAAGCCTAGTAAAACTTAAAATTCTTTTATTCAAAAGCCAATTTTCATCAATGAAATGACCAGTAACACAAATATAACTAATATTAAATTTGGATGTCCAAACATTCGAAATAATTGCAACTTTAGAATTAAGATTTGTTAACAAAGAAATTAAAATTTGTTTATATGAATAAAAAACTATTAAAGCATCAGCTTTTATAGTATTCCTAGAAATATTTTTATATTGTAGGTTTACAGAACTATACAATCACTTTTCTAGCTTTGGATATTCAATTAATATATTTTGTCTCATTTTTTTTGTGAATATTTAAAAGTACCAAAACTACTCCCCCTCCCAATCTGTGTTTGGATTGTTTCTCTCCCTTTATCTTCTTCTCGCTCATGTGTGAGCAGATGTCTGCTCAAATGACCCATACCACCCTTGCTATAATAACTAAAGTCCTTCCTACATTTTTGGCAAATGGCCATTTTCCCCTTCCCCTCAATATCCTCTACTTTGAAAATTTTCCAAACCAGGCTACTCAATTTAGAAACTCTCATTTTTCCCCTAGTACCAGTACTAGGGGTGAAAGTTCCACTTCCATCGACATCAATCTCATTAGTGCTAACATTATCATGATGCGATTGAATATCATCAATGGTGAACATGTTGGGGAATCGGTTTCCAGAAGAGCCGACCATTTTTTTTAATTGTAAAAAGATAAAAGTTAATCTAATTTGACTTACCTAGATTGTAGGTTCAAAATCCCAACTTGATTTCAACAGTTGAAGTCTTTCAACGTCCAAGCCTCCCAAATTGAGTTGGGCTGGTTGAACAAACCTTCTTGCTGAAAGTCAAAACTTCAATAAAGTTGAGACTTGAGAATTGGAGAATGTAGAATGAGACAATCAGCTAATCAAAATTACTCAGATTGCAAAGAATTGAGAATGTATGAGTATGAGAGAAAGATAGAAGAGATTAAGAAAATTGTTGAATTGGTATGATGAGAATGGTGGAGGATAGGGCTTTTTATAGGAATTGAACATAATTCAATTACCCAAAATACCCAAAAAAAACTAGTTGTTATTTAGTTGTTGGGAGGGGTATTTTGGTCATTGTAAAGTTATTTATAACTTTACCCAAAAATCCCCCCTAAACTAGTTGTGATATAGCTGTTAATATGGCTGTTTATAGGTGTTGGGGGGTATTTCTATAAAAACTCCCCCAAAAAGTTGAAATTAGTTGTTGGGCTCCTTAGGGGGGGGGGGGGGGGGGCAATGGCTTTATTCTGGACAGGCCGAGCACGGCTCGCGAGCGACACGACATGAGTTGTCATGCCGTGCCGTGTCAGCCCATGGGCCTCGAACCCCTGACCTAGCACGGCACGGCCCTTCGTGCTAGGCCTAGGACGGTCCGTGGGCTTTTGTGCTAGGCCGGTCCAAAATAGTGTCTGGTCGTGCCAGGCTGCGGGCAGCCCGGCCCGATTTACACCTCTACATAAGAGTAGCTAACTTAGCTAAAGCGTACCTCTACAAGCTCACCTAAACCTGATTGGCTTGGTCAATTTGGCATAACCGAGCTGACCTAAGTCCAATTGACCTAGTTGAGTCAACCTGGCGTGACCAGGATAACTTAACACCAGCTCATGACGTACATCTGGTCAATTGAAGAATTATGTTGATATCCATATGAAAACTACACATGGGCAGACTGATTAGAACATCAATGCCAATGCATTCAATGCAAACCCATTACCTACCAAACTCATTACCTATCAAGTGAATATGCACATTCTAAGGTGAAACTCCTTTCCTATAGGTGAGTCCTTCATTTGTTTCAATACACTCTACAGACACTTTAACACACCTCATTTTATCTCACCTCACCTCATATCATATCTCATTGATATGACTCATGGCAAAGGGTCTAATTCTAACAAAAGAGGTAAAAGAGGTTGTAGGGAGACCTTGGGAGCTTATGCAGCAGGTGTGGAGGTAGTCACCTTTAGGCCTGTAATCGGATTGGATTCAGATAAGATGCACATGAATCCGAATTTGTTGAACAATGAAATACTTTCATTTGAAATTGATCTGAAATCTGATTGAATTCGTTGGGGTAATTTCTAATTCAAGTTCTGTCGGAAGAGAAAAGAGAAATTAAGGATCGAAGGAATAGGAAGAAAAAAAATAAAACATAAGAACTAGAACTAAAGCCTTAAGCTTAGTTTGAAAAGAGTACAAATACAAATATGTACAATACAAATAAATACAAAATAATACAAAATGTAAGATTTTTCACTTTATATATTTGTATTTATATTATTTCCAAATTGAGCCTTAAATACAAAGTTGAAAATAAAACTATACATATTTATATTTGTATTCTTTCAAAACTGAGCCTTAGACTTCATTTGAAAAGAGTGTAAATACAAATATGTACAGTACAAATAGATAAAAAATAATACAAAATACAAGATTTTGCATTCCATATATTTGTATTTGTATTCTTTCTAAATACAAATACAAATACAAATATATACAGTGCAAATATATACAAAATAATATAAAATATAAGGTTTTATACTCTATATATTTGCATTTATACTCTCTCCAAACTGAGCCTTAAATACGTACGAAGTTGAAAATAAAACCCTGACAGATAGAAAACAAAGAAAATATTTCTAACCTGTTCATCCTTTTGAGGCCCCACTGGTGGGGTCCCAAAACAAGCATGCTCATCATTTTTAAAGCTTATCCATCTGTTGTTCCTGTTTTCTACTCTCGTTGTTGCAACCTTTTCTCACTTAAGTCCACCATGAAAACAAAAAAGTAGAGCCACTTATCATTTTTTAAACTCATTCATTTGTTCACATTTTTTGCTTTTAACGCTGCATTTTTTCCTAGTTTTGTATTCTAAGACATCATAAAATAAAGGCAAAACATTATTAGCAACAAGGGTTGGAAGAGAAGAAACGCCATTTCACGACCTGCAATGACAATTAAACAGTGCACACTAATGGTCCGTTTGGTTTGGGGGAATAGGGGATTTGAATCAGAATCGGAATGGCTCATTATGATTCTAACTGTTTGATTGGGAGGAATTGAAATCCCATTCCCATTCCCATTCCTGATGGAATGGCAGAATTCCCTCATTTGAGAGAATGAGGGAATGGCCATTCCCTCCCCTTCCTTGGAAATGAAATCCCATTTCAGTTGATTCCAATTCTCATTCAAATTCTTGTCTAAACCAAATAGACTATAGGAGTAGACCATTCGGTTCTGATACCAATATATTCCAATTTTACTTTCAAATCTGATTCCAATTACCATTATGAACTAAATGGACTCTAAAGTGTTTCACGACTAATGGTAGGTGAATAGAAGATTGAAGTGGTTTTCATGACGACAAGGGCTGGTAGGGAAAACCAAAATGAATAGGGTTTAGGTTTTTTTTTTTTTTTCCTTTGAATACTGGTGGGAAAAGGGAATAGGGTTTAGGGTAATGTAGACTTTTAGTATTATATATTTAATAAATTAATAAATATACATACTAAGGTTCCATTTGGTTCAAAGGAATAGGGGTATGGAATTGGAATTGGAATGGGTTATTCTAATTCTAACTATTTGGTTCGGCGGAATCGGAATCCCATTCCATTCATGTTGGAATGTCATTCCCCTATTTGAGGGAATGGTCATTCCCTGCCCCTCCCTTGGGAGTGAAGTTCCTGCTAACTCCCATTCCTGTTTGAACCAAACAGACTATGGGAATGGACAATTCTGGTTCAGATTCTGATGGATTTTGATTATGATACCAATTTTGATTTCGACTGCAAATCAAATGGACCCTAAGATATTTATTGAATAGATGGGGTTCATTCAAACTTGATGTGACTTTTAATCAAACTCTACTCATTACATGGGATTTTGATCCAATATTATATAGAGCCTATCTGATTCGGAGATAATTAAATCAAATGTCAGATCGATCTATGAACTTTTAGGTATTACTAGTGGGGAGCCGTGCGATGCACGTGATTTGTTAAGTGAAAGTTAAATAATAGAAACACATAATAGTATACAATTGTTTTATATTTTAACTTTTTAAATAATTAATAATTATTTATATTTTATATTCTACTTTTAATAATTTTTTTACAATACAAAATTAATAATAATTAATTTCAGCTAGGGTTATCCATCAAACTGATGAAACCGACCAACTTGATCGGCTTGACTTAAGTTGGTTAGTTTTCTAATATTTGCGATCAACTATGATTCAATAATTTCTCAACCTAGCCAAGTTGGATTAGTTTCGTATTGGCCATTTGTTAACCGACCAAAATCGAACAACCTAACTATATATATTAATATTTATATTTTCAATATAATTTTTTAATACGGAAAAGTGGGAAATTCCCATATTTCTTATTTTAAAATATTTTACATCATAAATTTAATTTTTAAATTTATTTGTTAATAATTCCATTATAATTTTTTAAATTTAAATTTAATTTTTAAATATAAATCTCTTGAACTGACTAATCAAACCAAAATTCGACCCAAACTAATACAACTCAAGTGGGCCGATTTTCACAAATGATCAGTCAGTTCTGAGTAACCAACTCCCCAACCTGACCAGGTCAATTTGGTTAGCCAAATAGTCTACAACCAAACCCAACCAACCCGTGATAACTCCTAATTTCAAATAAATTAATAGTCTAATTTGTAATAAATAACAATTTTTTAGTCTCCAATAATTATTGAAAATTTATAATGAAGATACACGATGATTGAAAATATATTGAAAATGAAAATACAATAAATACTATAAAATATATTAAATTAGTCAATAAATAGTATAATCTCAAAAAATAGTTTAATCTCTAATAAATATTAATCAACAAATTATAACAATACACTAAATACAACAAGTACAAGAAATTAAATTTAAAAAGTTCAATAATAGTAGTTTAACCTCTAATAATTATTGAAAATTTTATGTTAAATAACAAAACAAAAATTAATTTATACATAATTATTGAAAATATATTTATCACAAAAATAAATAATTACTGAAATACAATACATTAATTTTAGTATATATAATTGTATAATAAATATATATTAAGAGTTTAAAATAATTATTAAAAATATTATTTTTTGAAAGTTATTTTCTTGAATTATTAATTGATATAAGTGAAATTAGTTATTTACAATATTATCAAGTTATTCAAATAATATCATTATTTAAATTTTCAAATTTTAATTATTTATGTAAAATATTTAAAAATTTTGTTAATTGAAATTTATTTATTTTAAAGCTATTAAATAATATTAAATATTTTTATATAATTATATATCTATTTTATTATTATGTTATTTAAGATATTTATTTATTGAAATATTGAAATAATATTTTATTTTTTGTTGTTAAAATTTTATTATTAATTTAAATCAAACAATCCAAAAAATCATGATATGAATAGTATTAAATATATTATAATTTTTTTTGTGTTTTTAATAAATATTTTGAAGTTATTATATAATTTCAATAGAATATTTAAATAGTTTTTAAAATTTTTAATTCAAACTTTCTTTAGCTAGATATAGATATATAGTGGGGCAGTGAATAAATAGGAATTAGAGATAATTTTGAGAGAAACTCTACTAAATTAGAGATAATTTAGGAGATAAATATGAATTAGAGATTATTTAGAAGATAAATAAGAATTAGAGATAATTTAGGAGAAAGCGGGGGAGGTAGTTTAAGAGAGATTTTAGGAGAGGAGATTATTTAAGTTATTGGGTAAGAGAGAGAGAGAAAGAGAGATTTTAGGTAATTTTTTATGGGGAATGAGAGTTTCTCATTGGTTATTTAAAAATGACTTGGAATTAAGAAAGTAAAAAATTCAAAAAAAGGAAAAAATTCCTAGACTTTGTTCTTTTTATATATATATATATATATATATAGATAGATAGATAGATAGATAGATAGATAGATTGATTGATTGATTGATATGCCTAATCATGTTTAGGGTGGCTTAGCTTTGGAAAGTCCAGTGGGAAATGTTGTTTAATTCAAATTCAAACCAAAAGTGGGGGAATTGGGTGTGGGGAACGTACGAGTTCCATGTTCGTTTGAGTTGGGCTTAGGCTTTAGTGTGACATAGATTGTAAACCCAGGTCTGGCTGGTTCTATTGAGGGGCAGGTTTTAGTTGTGCCCGTAGACTCGACTTTTGATTCAGGAGCGGTTGTCATATTGATGTTGTCCCACAAATCAAGGACTTGTTTGATTTCACTTAGAGTAAGTGCTTATTTGTGTTGGGACCACACATTTAGTAAAAACCCTTAGAGAAGTGCTTATAAGTACTTATAAAAAAGGTGACCTCAAAGTTGCTTTTTTTTTTCAACAGTTCTTGGAGAAGTGCTTTTTTCAAACCAAATGGAGTGATTCAGTCCCTAAATATTTTTTATTACTAATTTTACCTTTGCATGAGGGTTTTCTTCCCTCTCCTCCTATTTGAACATAGTAGATGCATGGGGCGGCGAACTCTAGTTGCAAGTCCATCAACGATGATTGATGGTGCGAAAAAACAGTTGACAAACTTGTCATTTTTCCGTTTTGACTCTCTTTGTGCATTTTTTTTTCCAATTTGAAGCACTTTGAAGGGTTTTCTTTTTAACGCTGAAACCTCTCTCTTCTCCCTGTTCGTAGATCTATGATTGGGCGAGTTTAACGGTGACACCCCACCGTCTAGCCGCTGGTGAACAAATGTTAGTTCGCCCAAACTCCTCCCCTCCATGTTTGATGTTTTTGTTTTTTGGGTTTTTTGGGTGAATATTTGTTTGATTTGATTTTTTTATATTTTCAAATTAGAAATCTGAAATATTTATGCCTGGTTTTTTTGCATTGTCTATGTGATGATTCTTATGCACAAGTAGGATTTTTTTTTTTTGTGTTGTTGTTGAAAATCATGCAAAAAATTGTGATTGTATTCTTCTTTATTTTTTTTTTGTGCGTTACAAATTTTTCTTGATTTTTTGTATGAATAATTAGTTAAATGTTTATATTTTTCTTGATTTGTAATTGTATTCTTCTTTATTTTTTATATGAATATTTGTTATGTTTAATATAAGTTGTGATTAATAATTAGTTAAATGTTTGATTTTTTTTGAAAACTTGTGATTGCATTTTTTATTTGTGTTAAGTGTAATGGTGAAGCTTTGTTAATAAATATTATTTGGTGATGTTAAATTCACATTACATTTTTTCATGATTTTTTTTATTGGTGATGTTTTTAATATTTTTTTGAATAACCCAAATTTTCATTTTTTTAAATGAAAATTTTGTGAAAATTGCTCCATAAAAGCACTTTTAAGAAGTATTTTATGAAAGTTGTTTCTTAAAAACACTTTCCAGTAGCATTTTGTGAAAACTACACCTTGAAAGTACTTTAACATCTTATTTTCAATGTAAATATGCATTGGAAAATGTGTTTTGTCATTTGTCGATGCATAAATGTAATGTTGCCAAACACAATAAAAAATGAATCAGAGTGGAAATTTACCTTGAATCAGGATTTACGCTCCTTTTGTATCGTTTCCAAATGCAGCCTTAGAGATCATCAAATTTCTCGAGTTTCTCAAAATGACCTCACCAAGCCGAGCCTGTTTTGGAGCCATTACAGGCTCACAACTTTTTAAGGCACTAAGGCCTAATATCCACCACTAACTCGCCAGGGTTGCTGCAGCAGATTTAACACGTTTAGGCTTTGTTTGGTGATTAAGTGATTGTTAAAATAAACACTTGTTACACAAAATGGGTCACCAAAGAGTCTTAAGTGGTTATTGAAATAACCATGGGTGCAGTTAGAGTATGATTCACAGGTGGCGAACTCTCTAGAGGCATGGATGCAGAATGAAGTAGAAGTTTGTAATGCGTTAGGACTCACCTTATTGGCTGGAGAAGCTTTTGGGTGAGGGATACGCTTCTTCTGATCAGATCAGGAGGTTTTTGATGCAAACGATTCATTAGATGAGGTTGAGTAAGGTCCAGGTTTGGTGGAATGCACACCGAAAAGCCAATTCATCCATAACTGTGTTGCCAATACAAGTGGAAGTGGCTCCATTTTTCAAAAGGGTTCAACGGCACAGCAACTGCAGTCCGTTCAATATAATCCAGCTCGTGCAATCTCTTCTCTTTGTATAGATTACAAAGATCTATCCAGCTCTGCATTTTTTTTAATCCAGAGGATAAAAGAATGTTCACATTTAAAAATCCATAACAAAACAGTGGATCTGGGTCGATCACTCGATCTAGGTGCTCTTCCCAAACGAAACCACTACGATAATTAAACATAGGGATGAACGAAGGGGATGTGTTCTCTGTTTTGGGAGCTGAGGTACTTTCCCTTCTGCTTGCATCCGTATGTACTTGGCTCCACAGAGTTCTTTGGGTTCTTAACATCGGCCCGGAAAAAAACCAATCCAAGTTGTTAAAAAAAATCCAGGGGTAGTTTAGTATTTAACCAATTAACCCCCGTATTATATTCAAATCATTGCAGCGGGCCCACAAGCAGCTTCCTTACGGCAGAACCGTGAATCACGGCCCTTGATGTGTATTGCTGTGGTGGGCCCGGCAGTGTGACAAAGAAGTTATAAAGGGCTTGCCTTGTCTATATAATACAATTGTGCGTTGTGCGAGGCTTCATGCCTAACCTGAGAAGTTTGAACGCCACATTTCATTTTCAGTCGATACCCAGGATGAGGCAAGGTCTCTCTTCGAGCTTCAGGTCTTCACAAAGACAAACGAACGATAGGAAGGTATATTCTCTCTCTCTCTCTCTCTCTCTCTCTCTGTGAGCAAATAGAAACACGAAAGATAAGTACATGGAAAACAAGAGGAGCATGGGATGAATAGGCTACGCTTTAGTTATTTATTTATTTCTCTGTTACTAAGACTTCCATTCAAAGAACTAACAAGAGAACTTCATAACAAGAAGAATTGATAAGGATGGGGCCACTTTTTCTTCAATCCTCTGTGGATACATTGCCAAACTTAAGTAGTTTGATCAGGAGATCTGATGCCCAAGTTATATCTCTTCTATTTATAGCTTTTCTTCTTATCATTTGGAGCTGATGCGCAAGTTAATTAGTGCTGTTTCATTTGCTCCAACCTATAAACTGCTGAAATGAATAAACATCTATAATTGTAAACCTGCTTGTCTATAAACCAAGGAATGTTTGAATAAACCCTTTATTTATTTTCTTAAGACTTGCAGCACATCACGTTCAGCTTCTAGATTCAGACATGCATGGAGCTGGTGTTCCAAAATGGAGCCTCAAATGTTAGCTCTGCAATTGGCTGATATGACTAGATAGCAATTGTGGGTTTTAGGAACAGGATCATAGCTTCAAATCACAAACTAAAATCCCCGAATCGGGGTGCAGTATAACTTTGGAATATGGTTATAATTTATTAACTTACCTTTTCACAAAAAGAAAAGAAAAAGACAAAACTGCATCACCATATTTACTCGGGCAGCTCCATCAAAATTTCATTTCGCCCAGGGAAAAGGTGGGGAGTAGTCCATGTTACGTACATGAAAATCTAACATGGTTGCTCCGTCAAATCATTGACTATGGCTAATCCTTTTGTTATTTCACTTGGGTGGAGCTTTATACCCTGAATTACATTAGATGTTGCTTTTCCTCTCTTTGCCTCTCTCTCATCTGTAGCAGTTTGGTCTTGATTGTTGGCGAACTTCAAGATTTCAAAATTGGACCAAACGGTCCATGCCTAAAATATTTGATTAGCTCTGGCTTAGATATGTGCAACCCTGGAAGACTCTTTCTTCTTTCTTTGGAGCAGATGTGTCTACTGTTCAAATTTAATGAGGGTTTGAACTTTCGTCTCTTTTATTTTTTCGTACTAGTTGTAGAAGGATGGAAATTTGGGAATGAATCGGTCATTCATGGTCCCTGTGGCATGACCAAAGGCGCCTTCAGAATTAGAAAGCAATTACTTCGTCAAATGCCTTATTAACTTCACGTTGCTATGCAGGGAATCCTGAGGGGCGTTGCTACAGCAGACATGGAAAGAACTGCAGCTTACTTTGACAAGGTGAAAACAGGAGAAGAAATGAAGACTCAGTTAGGACAGGGTTCTGGGATAAGCTATGGATCCTTAACTCATGAAATAATAAAGGGGGATTTTAGGAACAGAGAGCTTAGTTGAACTAGTGAGGATGGTTGGGCAAGTAAAGTATTTGAAACCGATTAAGTGGATGAAATCAAATCAGCAGGATTTGAAAAGACAAAAAGAGGAAATTCCATTGGAGGCATGCCAATGAGAGAAATTAATCCAGTTTCAACTTTAGTTTATTTGCATAACAAGTATTTCTTCCAAGGAAAAGAGAATATACTGAGAAAATTACATTCACTTCCGGGTTGAGGTAGACGAAGAAATAGCTGGTATATTCTGCGTCTATTAGAGGTTTTGAGCTTGAGCTGGTCAACTATGGGTCAGATTCGTGCAAGAACTACACGGTTGAAATCTGGGCTAACGGCATTTGGATCAATATTTTATTGGTAGAACCACCGCCACAAATATTCAAGACCAATAAAGCTATATTCAGGTCTGTGCAAGGCATCATCTCATTGGGGCATATTGTAAAATCTTTGAAGCTGTCACAAAACTTACAATGTCT
The DNA here is from genome assembly GCF_055504915.1 of Nelumbo nucifera. Lineage (NCBI taxonomy): Eukaryota > Viridiplantae > Streptophyta > Magnoliopsida > Proteales > Nelumbonaceae > Nelumbo > Nelumbo nucifera. The sequence continues at coordinate 13,873,541 of NC_142649.1, forward strand.
CTGGGAGGTCAGATTTTATCACACCTCAGCAACCATGGCGTGAAACTGACTTCCCAACCACTCTTTTCGACTGATAAATGCAAGATTAGAGTAATTAGACAACGTACTATCCTTCCTGACAAGACAAAACTTGGTCGGCATCCCTTCCAAGTGAGTGGTTCATACGAAATATTCAATCAATTTAGCTTTCTTCTGATGGATATTTAATTGGCTAAGATCAGGTTTCTGTGGGCCAAATTAATTACGCATTTAAAAATTCATCTGTGGCCTGCTCCATAGTTTTGATTGTTTAAGTTGTGCTTTTCAATGGGTCCCCTTGCTTAAGGATTTTTCTTTATCCTTCCCCTCCCTTTTTCTGTTTTATCTTTCAATAATATTTTTATTTTATTATAAAAAAATGTCCTATAGCTTGTATTGAATATTGAACATTTTTTCTCGGTATTAAAAATTGAATAATAAATGGGTTTTGGTAAGTTCAGTAGGAGAGAGGAAAAGGTCATCTAAATATTACATGTTACAGATATTAAAATATAATGTAGTGGGCTCTGTGAAATTCATCCAGCCCAACTAAGAGAGAATTTCTGTCTGTTATGTTTTAGACACTTATTTTAGAATAAGTAATAGGTAAGTAAAAACAATAATTTGTGTTGGTTTATGAGGGCATGGATCTCATTATTTCTATTCAACTGACTGAATAAAAATTAGTGCTCAGATTGGGGTCGAAATAGGAGTTCAAGATGGGAAAAAAAGTGAATGCTTTTTAAATTTTGGCTGTTTAATTGCTTCCCCCAAAAACCAAGGTCCTTGAGATTCAAATTAAAAGTAGACTTCTTCTTATGTTTTAACATATTTTCTAATTCTTCACTCCTATGGACCTTGCATTTCCATTCTATTTTTAAATTCTTCTCCTTGCATTATCAAAATGGAAAAGAAATTTCTTTTGATATCATTACTAGAAAACAAAATAAGGTGGAGAAAACGGATAGCTAAATATGTAAATTAAACAATAAGATGATAAACATTCTATTGCTTATGCTAAAAATAAAAAGATTAACTAATTTGAACTAACCAGATCACAATTATGGCTGTCGTTGGTGAAGGTTTAATATAGATTTTCGGGTTGCTTTTTCTATGAGTTTAAATTTAATTATGGTAGACATTCATGGTTTTCATTTTACTATCTTTCCTATTCTATTTCATTTTTATTATCTTTTTATTTATGGTTAATTTTTCAATCTATCACAACCGCAGTTGTGGCCCTCAAAGATTAATTTAAATATGATTTAAAATAGATTTTTTGTTGCTTTTCTTTGAATTTCATGGTAAACAAAGTTTCATGGTTTTCATTTTGCTATCTTTTCTATTTGTTCTCATTTTTGTTTCTTCTAGTAATGCTTAATGTTTCAAATCAACCTATTACAATGACAGTTGTGGCCCTCCTGACTTTGTTAACTATTTTATTATTTTTTTCTCTGATTTTAATTGCTTTTGATAGACTTTCTTCTTGTAATGCTTAAAGGTCATGATCAAGCATGAATTTTATTTTAAAACAATGGTGCAGCATGAAGATATGACAAATCTTTTATGAATAGGTTTGGTAGCTCATTTGTCACAGCATGACTTTTCTTCTCTTTGTTGTTTTATTTTCAATTAATTTGTGGTTCAAAAAAGTTTAGAAAAGTCTTTAAATTCTTTGAACTTATGATAGATTTTCTTTTTCAATTGTTTTTGTCTTGCCTTACACGGCACGACAATAACATGTGATGTATGTCAAAGAAATGACAAAATCATTTATAAATGGATTTGGTAACCCATTATGTCACGGCATGACTTTTATTGTTAGATACTTATGGATCACAACTATATAATTTGAATATTAAAAATATTTAAAAAATAAAATATAAAACAAAGTAGAAATAAAATAAAATAAAAAGTTGAAAACCGTAAAATATGTGTTTCCATGTATGTAAATTCAAAGAAAATCATATATTTTATCCGTTCATTTCTTTAATATGCAACAACTTGCTTAATTTATATATCACACCATTGCATCATATAATACAAGCTAAAATTCATTTGTAAAAAATGTGGTTTAGTATTTTAATTTGATATCTATTTATTAGATGTTTATGCATCATAATGTATGTATATATTATTTAAAGAGAATAACACCTAAAAGTAATTTACAAATTCTAGATTAGACAAATAAAATTTAAATTTAAAATCTAATATACATTGATCAACCATTAATGTATGTTTAAAGAAATTCCATATGAATTATTCGTTAGTCTTTTTTTGAACCACAATAAAAGTCATGCTGTGACATAATGGGTTACCAAATCTATTTATAAATGATTTGTCATTTCTTTGACATACATCACTTGTTATTGTCGTGCCGTGTAAGGCAAGACAAAAACAATTGAAAAAGAAAATCTATCATAAGTTCAAAGAATTTAAAGACTTTTCTAAACTTTCTTGAACCACAAATTAATTGAAAATAAAACAACAAAGAGAAGAAAAGTCATGCTGTGACAAATGAGCTACCAAACCTATTCATAAAAGATTTGTCATATCTTCATGCTGCACCATTGTTTTAAAATAAAATTCATGCTTGATCATGACTTTTAAGCATTACAAGAAGAAAGTCTATCAAAGCAATTAAAATCAGAGAAAAAAATAATAAAATAGTTAACAAAGTCAGGAGGGCCACAACTGTCATTGTAATAGGTTGATTTGAAACATTAAGCATTACTAGAAGAAACAAAAATGAGAACAAATAGAAAAGATAGCAAAATGAAAACCATGAAACTTTGTTTACCATGAAATTCAAAGAAAAGCAACAAAAAATCTATTTTAAATCATATTTAAATTAATCTTTGAGGGCCACAACTGCGGTTGTGATAGATTGAAAAATTAACCATAAATAAAAAGATAATAAAAATGAAATAGAATAGGAAAGATAGTAAAATGAAAACCATGAATGTCTACCATAATTAAATTTAAATTCATAGAAAAAGCAACCCGAAAATCTATATTAAACCTTCACCAACGACTACCATAATTGTGATCTGATTAGTTCAAATTAGTTAATCTTTTTATTTTTAGCATAAGCAATAGAATGCTTATCATTTTATTGTTTAATTTACATATTTAGCTATCCGTTTTCTCCACCTTGTTCTGTTTTCTAGTAATGATATCAAAAGAAATTTCTTTTCCTTTTTGATCATGCAAGGAGAAGAATTTAAAAATAGTTTGATCGTTTATAGATGATTTGTCATTTATAAAGAAATGACAAACCATTAGTTTGAACAAGTTACATTTTTGTGAACTTATTAGGTTTACAACTTCAACGTTTAGCTTTTATTAGTTCACAAAGAAATGATAAATCAAAGAAGAAGAAGAAAAAGAAAAGGAAATTTTAATTAACTTTAGCTTTTTTAGTTTGATTTCAATCGTTTTTAAATGTCATTCTTTTTTAAATAAAATAAATAAAGTTATGATCTATAATGCTTTCAAATAGATTTTATATTATTTTATTCTAATTTTATATATTACAATATCAATTAAGCAATATGCTTTGTAAAATGATCTTTAGGTTTTATTATATGGCATAGTGACATGATATATAAAATGATAACTTGACATTAACAATAAGCCCATGTATCCTAGTCTACCAATTTTTTTTTCTCTTGATCCTGTTTCTTTATTGCATATATTCTGTAAATGAATTTTAACTTGTATCATAAGACATGCCAACAAGCTATGTAAAATAATAATTTGGTTTATCCAAAAAAATAGATTAGACATGACATGCATATTTTTTCTTTAAACTTAAAATTAATGGTAGATCCAAATAATAAATTGATTTTTTCTCTCTTTTGACTTTGTTTCGTTGAATTTGATTAATTAAAATATTAACTAAACTTATGATCTATTTCTTTCTTTTAACTTGACATTATTCATAATGCCATCTATTATAACATATCATTTTTTAACAATTTTTATTTATATTAGTAAGAATATTAGCTAAATTATTTGTTTATAAAAACATTTCTTACACTATATAGCATGATATCAATGAATATTAAGTAATAGCTTAGTGTATGATAAAGAAATGAAAAAACATGATATATAGATATTGTAAGACATGACGTGATTTTCTTTTTTAGGTTTTGAAATTACTTTTAATTTAAATGCATGTTGTGATACAAATGCTACAAATAGGGATAATGATCATGAAAATCAGATAAAAAAATTAGATTATAATAATTTGAGTTAGAATCTTTGTTAAACTTGACAAGTGATGATATACAGATTTGGTAAAATCACATAAAATGTATTATCATTTTTTCTTTTTTTTTTTTAAATTATTTGTTTTTGCTTTTTGGATTTATTTTTTAAGTATTGCAATTAGAGTCACAATAATTTGCAAGATATTTTATATTATATTTATTTAAATTGACATCAATGGAAATGCATGTCATACTATATGAATTGATTGAGACTGTATAATTATTATTTAATTGCTTTTATTTTTCAATTGCTTTTGATGCATATTATTTAATGTCATAAGTTAGATTAACATTTCATATTTTTGCTTCATAAAATTAGAATCTAGTTAAGTGTTATAGAATGATATTTTTAATATTGTATGCAAAATATAATGACATTTGAATTTCATTGTTATTAGCGTATTATTTTTATTTGTTATTACTTTGTTCAATTGTCTTTCTTGTATCTTATTTCTCAAATGATATAATTAGAATTTATTTTTATTAATTTTTTTGAAAGATGTAATGTAAAGCTTTATTAAGAAATGGTGATATATAATATTAAATAGTAAGCTATTAAATGAAAATAAGTGAAAAAGTGGTTAGAAAAAGAATAAAATATAGATGTTAAGCTATCTTAAATATGCATAGTCATTAACTCTATTTATACAAATCTGAGTTAACTCATAGATTGTCTTGTTTATTATTTCTTATGATAATGTAGATAGAGTGCTTTTTATTTTATAATGAATAATCTTTTTGATTGTTGTTCTTACTATTTTTTTTTAATTTATCTTAATCTTTATTAAGTCTTGTATGTAGAAAGATATTATCATAATTTAAATTCAACAATAGGATTCACATGAAAATGTTATAATAAATTATTGATTTTTTTTTAATTTAAAAAAGAATAGGTGTTATTCCATTTCTCCTAACAGCACTTTATTTTTCAAAACATGAAACCAATTTTAACTACAATAGAAATATTGAAACAACTTTTAAACAGTAATTTAATAAAACCAATAACTTTAACAATAATTTATTCATTCATTTAGAAGTTCATATACAGTAAAACTCTAATAGCACTAATAGTCTAGTGCACCGTTAACAAGGAACATGAATGACATTTTCCTTTCTATTTTATGACTTACAACTCGTAATTTTACCACCTAATCTGCCAATTTGCAATTGGTAGCAAAAATAGAATCATTGATTTATGACTCTTTTATTACTTGTAGTGTTTATGAAGTTTCTTCTATTTCTTATTTCAAAAAATAAAAATAAAATTTCTTTTATTGCATTGATGTGTTAAAGCAGAATTTTCACCTGTTTGTGTATTTATTATTTGTTCATTATCAATAATGCTACTAACTCTTGATGATAATGAAGATTTTTAGTCATTAAAACATTGCTCAAGGGAATAATAAATTGAAGTTCAAGATAAAAGAATCGTCAATAAATGTGCTTTCATAAATTTATTTGTTAAACTTTCAATTAGAGTTGAGTTAGACTTTAGACAACCTAATCTAATATGAGTTAAAAACAATAGTAGTATAAATAATATTTGTAAAAGTGATATTAAGATAATTTTGTTATTTATTAGTATAAATGATATGTTTTTCATAAAATTTTTTGATTTAATTATTCTCTTATCATCTAAAAGAATTAATTTATATTTGATAATTTCTTTATTTAGAAATGCTCATTCAGTGCAATATTGAAATAAACACGATTTTGATAAAAATGAAGGGTTTTAATTCGAGTTCTTAATTCAAATTCTCAAAACTTAGGTTCAAATCCAAATAATACTTTTTGTATAATTTTGGGTGAAGCTATATCTAATACTCAGTCAATATGAGTATTTCTCTTAAAAAAGAAATTAGTAAAAGAGTAGATGAGAGTAGGATGAGGGTGGGCCTTGGCGCAATGGTTGGGTTGCTCCATTGCAACCTGGGTGACCAGGGTTGACATTGGCAGGAATCATATGCACAACTTTGGTTGTTCAATGCAATATTTTAAGAATTTAATTCAAATTGTGCTGAACTAATGAAAGATCATAAAACAGATATGTGTTTTTATTTATTTAGATCTTTCTAAGAACACTTAAAATTGAATTAGAGAATTCAAACCTGGTTTGAAAAATTATATATGTGATGTAACTTCCCTTATTCTAACCAGTTTGTTATCCTTCATAAACGAGGGCAATTGTTGGGAATCACATAATCAGCCATCACATCTAGAAGAGCATTGTAATAAAATAAGTGATTTTCATTTGGAAAGTATCAGAAGTCAATAAAATAAGGGATTGGAGTTGCAAATCTAAATCCCAGAAGAATTAGTTAGATTGGAAGGAGAAAACTTCAAACCGGTTTGTCATCCTTCATGAGTGATCAGGGCATCTGTTGAAAAGCACATCCGTCACATTTTCAAGGGCCTTATTTATTTCTTGCTTTTCCAACAAAACAAAAACAAATAATGAATGGAATTTATTTTCTTTTAAAATTATATACTCTTGTGCACAAAACTTTCCAGGACATTTCATTTTGATGTTCTTAATAAGGTTCAATTTGTTGATATAACATCTTGTTATTCATTCTCAGGGAAAGAAATCAGGATAAGGTTCCATTTGTTTCCGCAGCAATTTCATCTAGTATTACATATGCATGATAATGTAGATGAAAAGCTACAACTCTAAGTAGATTTCAAACAATATGTATAAATTGAACCTAAACCGGAAATTGCTACGCAAACAAAAGAAACCTAAACCGGAATTTTCATTCTCATGCTTTTGCGCTTAAAACTTTATAAAATATATCAAGATGCAAATTGAACCTAATTTTGTAGATTTATTATAATGAAAATTATGCATGTGACCAGTTGGCTGACAGAGTGGGACCTACCTGAGATGACACAATCTTCCAGCTTGGCGGTATGTGCCATTTAAAACCATGAAGTTCAACCTGAAAAGTTGGTCAAGTGATGGGTTTGGCCGGTTCAACCCGATGGTAAGCCTTGGAATCAAATTATTATTCATCAGGTACATACGTTTTAGAAAGTTTGCTTTCGGAATCATGTGTTTTCAGCATCATAGATTTGTCTTTTGTTTATAAAAAAAAAAAAAAAAGTGATTTGGGCAAATACCATTTCTTATTAACATGTTAACAAATTACGTCTAATGTAGTGACTTGCCTATGATTTCATATTGCTTCCCCTCTCTCTTCCTGTACGTGTACGTGTGAACGTGCGACTCAAATAGGCAAGATGAGGAGTTTATTAGAAATGGATGTGCCCAAAACAATAACTTGTATCTTTTTATGAAAAAAATCATTAACATGTATTTCCGGTATCTAATCCTGGTAAAATATTGACCAGGAGACATTCCCATGCAATTATCCTAAACGAGTAAACGATTAATCATTAGCATGTTAACATGAAACAGTTAAAATTGTTAAACTAGAGATTAAACTGGGCAATTTAATCCTAGAATCAAAGAAACGAAACTTCCGAGAAGACTACCGAGTACCGAGGCATAGCATATGTACCCATTTTTCAAAGAAGAGAGGAAGAGAAGGGTTTTTCTTTTCTGTGTTTCTCTGCGAGCTTTAAGAGTTGAAAGAGAAGGAAAGGAAAAAAGAGAGTGTCTTATCATCCCAAGAGTGGTATGGGAAATTTAACCAGTCGTATTCCTTCTTCAAGCTCCTTCAAATTTCTGATTTTCAATTTGAACCGATTCAGTGGAGGACACACCTCCGTGAACTTTCAGGGGAAATCGCCGGCCTCCGATCACCCAGTTGAAATCCCACCACACTCGACTCCGACTCCTGCTCTAATCATACCAAGCAACTCTTCTTCCTCTCCTTCGACTCTCTGGCGTACCCAGATGGTAATATCTCCCATTCTTGTAGCGGGGCTTCTCACCCTCCATCACAATCGAGTCGAGGGAAATCTCTTTACCTCCAACCCCGAGCTCTTCAACACCTTGTCGGCCTCTGCTTCTTTCGCTTTCATGGGCACTGTAGTTGGAGTCTCAGTTCGTCGCTTCCATACAAGGGTTAGCAACTTTGCCCTTGTTTGTGCACATACTTCTTTGGTTGTCTCCTTCTTTCTGTTGACTGGGGTTTTCCTGGCCCGAAATCCTAGGGCCATTTTACTGGGAAACTGGCCTTCTACTATGAAACAGGTAATTAATCTTGATAACTTCTCTATTATTTCCCTTTCATTTGCTGCTACTAAAACAACTTGGATCATCTGACATGTAATTGGGAGGACGGAAAGCAATCCCTGGTCATGATGTTACTTAGATAGTTTTTTCTCCATCTTTCAGACAGCGCCAAGAGAGTTGGCGTTTCTGGCCGTCGTGAATCGCCGGCTTAGACTTTATCTGGCGGATGAATGACAGGATTTTAAATGAATTTTCTTGAAGTGACCCATAATACCCTTATATGTTCTTTCTTTCTTTTGTGTTTAGGTGATGGCGAGAGAAGTAAAGATGATGTAGGGAGGGATTGAAGTTGGCAGTCCTTCGTTTGTTTCTTTCCGCTTCCTCAATATACATCATGGTTCGCCTTTTATTCCCTTATTTTCGCTTGAAAATACTCTTAAATGCTTGTTTTAAAATTTTATATGGATAAACAATTATTGCTTGCAATTGTTTAGATAGAGTAAATCGAGTTCTTACTCTTTTCTTCTCTCAACTTGTTGAATTTCGTTACTTTCTTTCCTTTCTGTTGTTGACCCAAGATATATGAATTAAACCTTTGCGAGTTGTTTAAATAATACTTCGTTTAGATGGACACGTAATCACGCCTGAATCCTAGGGTGCACGGAATGAGCAAAACTGAACTCGATCGGAGTTGAGTCTTTTCAATGTTGTTGGATAAAAAATCTGTCTTTTTCAAATATGAACTTGTAATTATTAAGAATTAAAGATTTTGATGGGAGTGCTGATGGGGTAAGGTTTGGTGACTAAGAATTGACACCTTCTAGATGCTTGCGACTCCTCCATTGTTTCTCATTGGTTGTATTCTCTCTCCTCTAGTGTCAATCATCAGGGCTCTGTACGTATCACCATGACATTGATAGATTTAATGCCCTGTAATCACTTATCAGTTTAATTATTTGTTGAATGAAATTGGAAAGTTGATATTTAATCGTTTTACGTTATCAGGCAAATTCAACTTATCCAATAAGTTGAAACCTGTAGACGTTTTTGTTAAAACCCACAAGCTGAGCAATCACCGATTCTGTAAGGCTGTGTTTCCTTCCTATCCCTACCTTTCCCTTCAACCCAAACACAGTCTCAGTTTATATTGCAAACAAAACAAAGCCTAATAAAATGATAACTGCGTTCAAGGGAATGCGAGCTGTACTCATGGAACTGAATCATTATACAAGAGAAGAGAGAAGCTGGTCTTGCTGCTCTCATTCCGTGAAATCTGGGTTGATAAGGTATGATCATTATCGATGAACGTAACTGGCCGGGATGGGCACTGGTGAGTCCCACTAACAAATCCGAGTAGCTTTGCTCCTTTCAGAAAAGAAAAAGGTAGAACCTGAAATTTCCACAGGAAGTAGTTTGTGTCATCATCCATTTTGACTGAAACAAGTTTGGCAAGGCCATTGTCGGGAAAGGGAACTGTGAAGGAGGTCCGAGAAGCTGAATAAGTGGTAGAGGATTACACGGTTCCTTTGTACAACGTGGTAAAAACGGCAATTGATGAATCAGAGTGATGACAAGAGATAGCTAACAAATCTCTGATACAAAGGATTTAACTAATACACAAATACTAGCTAAGAGAGTGAGCTCAGTTGCTGAAGGAGACTTGCACGTGTTGCATGGATTGCATGGAGTCCTCTCTTCGTGGGCCTTGACCTGGGCTGCACTACTGTGACCATGTCCAACACAGAGCTTGAACAAAGCGTCAAGCTGCCCATTTTTCTCTATAGGTATCTGCTACCATCAGAGACGGGAATGGTGATCTGCTCCTCACAGAAGGCGCCTCACACTGACCTGACATGCACATCTCACCATGCATTGGGAACATCTCCCATGAATAATAACATATTAAATATGGGAGATGTTATGGGATCGATGTATCTGTGAGGTCGGTGTGAGGCACCTTGTGTGAGGAGCAGATCCGGTCTCCAGAGGCAGATCAAGACCTTTGATCAGTTGGAATAGTCATTACCATAATATCAACTTAATCATAACATTTGACTAATTAAAACAAAAAATTGTGATTAAAATATTTTCATTCTGAACATTTTAAGAAAAATGGATACATCTCACAACACAAATGGATCATTTTTTCTTGTAATTTTTTCTGATACAGTCAAGCAGATTCTAAAAACTAAAAAGGAAGGAAAGAAAGCATTGTTCCTAACATAGAAATGGTTAGGACGATTTTGTATAAAATAACTAGGCATTGTAATTGTAGAACACTGAGAGAGATCTCTTCAAGTGTGTTTTGTCCTTCAAGAATGTTAGAGTGAATAGACATATAAGGAATGACTCTACTCTATTCCTCTCCCCGATTTTCTCTACAGTCAAGCAACCATTGCAAGACAGCAAGAGTCCAAGCCTCCAACCCTAAAGTTGAAATGAGAATAAATTGTTTAAATGAACCCTTTAGTTTTGAGGGGTAATGCTTGTAAGTTGTTATATTAAAGAAATATGAGGGTACAAGAGTCACTTCACTTCTCATTCTTTTAGTTTTAGATTTTAAGTAAGTCGTTGACCATGGGTGTCATTATTTGGCCCTTTATTCATTACAAAATAAAATAAAATGACCCTACTATTTATTTGAGTGGGGACAATTGTGAAAACTTTAGAAATTTTCATTATTATATAAGAAATTTTCAAATCTCAATGAGGGCGCAATTGGCCACACTAACTGATGTAACCGTTTCCGATCACGTATCATTTTTTTCGTGATGTATTGATTTTTTGGCTAAGTACCTCGTCATCTCATCTGCTCCCAAGTGGCCTGCGACTCAGAGGCTGAAGTGGAGCTCCCTAGTGGCGAGCTGTTTGGTGGCAAGCTACCTAGTGGCAAACTGCATGGTGCTGGACTACCTTGATGAGCTGCTTGGTGGTGAGCCACCTGGTGGCGAACTGCCTTGTGGTGAGCTACCTTGATGAGTTGCTTGGTGGTGAGCTACCTGGTGGCGAACTGCCTTGTGGTGAGCTACCTGGTGGCGAACTGCCTTGTGGTGAGCTACCTTGATGAGCTGCTTGGTGGTGAGCTACCTGGTGGCGAACTGCGTTGTGGTGAGCTACCTTGATGAGCTGCTTGGTGGTGAGCTACCTGGTGGCGAACTGTCGTGTGGTGAGCTACCTTGATGAGCTGCTTGGTGGTGAGCTACCTAGTGGCGAACTGCCTTGTGGTGAGTTACCTTGATGAGCTGCTTGGTGGTGAAACCCGACTACTCCCTACAGGAGATGATCTGGTTACCAGCAACGATGGGAACTGAACTGGCTATTCCCTACTGGCGATGATCTGCTCATCTTTGTAAGCGGCGAGAGTTGAGGGACCTGAGAAAATTGAGTCAGAGAACCCGGCGAGGTCACTCCGATGGCTAAGTTAGCACTTTGATAGTAGAGAGCTTGAAGATGATATTATAGAATGAGAGAGCTAGAGAGTAGGGGTTACCATCCTTTTCATCTTTTTTTTTCCTCTCCTAACCTCCCTTTGCCCCAAGGGGTGAGGTCTTTATATACTGGAGTCCTCGTGGGTTTGGTGGAGCAGTTCCTGGATTCCCGTTGTGATGGGACTTGCTTTCGTGTTAGGTGGGCAAAATGCCATCAACTGGTAAGGTTGTCCCTTCCTATCTGAACCAAGGAGTTGGTGAACTAATATAGCTGTTACAAAGTACGGTCCTGCGGGATACAGAGTACGGAGGTGTGCTCCTCGAGGTTGTCAGATTGGCGCCTGTGTCAGGCCGCCAAGTCGGTGCCTGGGCCAGGCCACCAGGTCGCGCCTGGGCCAGGCTGCCAGCTCGTGCCAGGGCCAGGTCGCGCCAGGGCCAGGCCGCTAGCTCGTGCCAGGGCCAGGTCGCGCCAGGGCCAGGCTACCAACTCGCGCTTGTGCCAGGCTACGCTTGGTGGGACACTAACTTAGCAAAGGCAAGTTGTTGCCAAAGTGGTCCTAGGTGTCACCTAGTTGTTCTGAGGTTCCAGGCTACATGAGGGCGAGCTGCCTGTAGCGAGCTGCTTGTAGCGGGCTTCCTAGTGGCGAGTTGCCTGGTGGCAAGCTGCCTAGTGGCGAGCTGCCTAGTGGCAAGCTGCCTAGTGGCGAGCTGCCTGTGGCGAGCTACCTGTGGCGAACTGCCTGTGGCGAACTCGAGATGTCTAGTTGTAAAAAGTCTGCACTTATTTGGCATGAGATGCCATGTGTCACAATGTCATTGGAGGGCCAAATCCGCCCTCATCACTAACATATACATAGATTTGCCTATGGCTACCTTAATAGATAATAATTTATACTTTAAGTATGGAGGATTTTGGTACATTTCTGGTATTTTCCTTCAATTGAATATTCCTTTATCTTTTTCTTTCTTAATTTATTTATGCTTTTGATATAATATTACTAATGTAACGGTTTTTGGTCACGTATCAATTTTTTTTTGGCTAAGTACCTCGTCAACTCGTCTACTCCCTAGTGGCCTGTGACTCAGGGGCTGAAGTGGAGCTCCCCGGTGGCGAGGTGCCTGGTGGCGAGCTACCTAGTGGCAAACTGCCTGGTGCCGAGCTGCCTGGTGGTGAACTACCTTGATGAGCTACTTAGAGGTGAACTACCTTGATGAGTTGTCTGGTGGTGAGCTACCTTGATGGGCTGCCTGGTGGTGAGCTACCTTGATGAGCTGCCTGGTGGTGAGCTACTTTGATGGGCTGCCTAGTGGTGAGCTACCTTGAAGTGCCAGGCTACATGATGGCGAACTGCCTAGTGGCGAGCTGTTTGTAAGGTACTAGACTACATGATGGCGAGCTGCCTAGTGGCGAGCTGCCTGTGAAGTGTCGAGCTGTCTGTAAGGTGTCGGGCTGCCTGTGAGGTGCTGGCGAACTGCCTGTGGTGAGCTGCCTAGTGGTCAAGAGGCTGCACTTAGTTAGTTGTCATGAGGTGCCAGGTGTCACAATGTCATTAGAGGGCCAAATCTGCTGTCATCAATTACCATCAAGATAGATGGCGAAACAAATTCAAGTATCACATTATACTTCTTACTAGAGGAGGCCCATATGATGCAAAGGGAAATCCAAAAGTTTATTAACTTTTTAATTGTTAATGAATAAAAAATTGAATACTCAAGTGTTAATTTATTGGTAATTTAGTGACTAAAAATTTTTGTTCAATAAAATTAGAAATTAATGGATAGTTAAACATATGCGGTTGAAATGATGGAGAGAGACCCTAGAGAACTATAAAAGGCTATTTTCGCCCTTAAATTATGATGGAAAGGCCACTTTAAGGCATAAACAAATGATTTTAAGGACTCCATCAACATTCTGTTAGACAATGAATAAAATAATAAAAAACATGCTTATATGGCACTACTCAAGTTTGGAAGGGCCACTTCAGACCTTGGAGCTTGAAAACAGGCCACTTTAAATGTTAAAATATTTTTTAGTTAAAAAATAAATTTTATTAACCTTGAAATAAATTACTTCAATGATTTTATCAAATTAGAGTCAGTAAATTAATAGTAATATAAAAATATTAACAACAATTAATAGCAAATTACTACTTAAACACTAATTTAACTAGTATAACTACTACTAAATTAACAATCATTTAATTAACTTGGTTAACTTAGTAACTCAATTTTCTTAATCAAACTAATTTAATTAATTAATAGTAACTTAATTTACTTATTTACCTTAAACTAATTTACTTAAACACTAATTTAACTAGCACAACTAATGCTAAATTAACAATCACTTAATTTACTTAATTAAACTAATCTAACTAATTAATAGTTTTACTTAATTAATTTGATTAATTGGCTTAATCAATTATTTAATTCACTTAGTTGACTTAATTTGCATAGATAGGTTAAATAGCTTAATTTGTTTAATTTCTCTATTTACTTAGCTTAATTTACTTATTTAGATCGGTTAAATTTGATCATTTAATTTACTTAATTAGCTTAGTTTCCTTAGTTAATTTGATTTACTTATTTAATTTCTTAATTTACATAATTGGATTAATTTACTTAATCATCTTAATTAGTGTGATTTATTTAATTTACTTAATTAAGTTTATACCATCATATACCTGAAGTAATTTACTTAATTAACTTTATTAAAGTGGCTTTTTCAAAGTTGAGCAATGCCGCATAGGCATAAGTATGCTTGTATCAATGGTGTCTGTAACACCGTCTATTTTTGCCTTAAAATGGCCTTTCCTTCATAGTTTAAGTGAGAAAATGTCCCTTTTAATTCTTTAGGGTCTAAAGTGGATTTTTTCAAAGTTCAGGGGTTAATAGAACAAAATATCGATTAAAAAATAACAAGGTTTTTATGTGATATATTGATTTAGGGTTCATCTCAAACTCAATAAAAACTCCAAAAAATTTTGCAGTTTATTATGGGCTCAAATGGCTCATCTAGCTTAAAGCCCAAGAAGGCCTAGTATCATTCTTGTATTCTTGTATTGGCGGGTCGTTGGCGTAATCATCAACCCACTCAATTACCCAAAAGCTCTCTCTCAAGTGGGTCATAGTGAAATCTAATCCAAGTACTGTTTTGTCACAACATGGATGAAAATTGCACAACTTATTGGTTCGTCACAACGTGTTGGTATCAGTGAGGAGAAACTGTTGTCTTGATTTATTGTTTTGTTCAACTAATTGGGATTGGAATCGTTGTAGTCATTGGTTTTTGGGTTGATAATTCGATCATTCAGTTCAAATGAATGACCCATTCTAACAATAAAAATTTTAAAAATAAAAAATAGCTAAGACCATTGAATGAGTTAACAATTTGACCGTTCGAGTCAATGAATCATGCATTGACTGATTTAACGTTTTTTAGCTAAAGAACAGGTCTAGGGTAAAATGGAACTGATTGTCTAGATGATTTCTAAGCCAAATGGTCCAACCATTCGAATCAACAATGGTTCAAAAATCATGATTTAGTTTTTCTGATGGCAGAGTTTGTTTTGTTTTTGAAAACGGTGAAGCTACTGTTGGAATAACTATTAACATGGGTGGGACTTGAGAGTTTGTGTGTGTTGGAGGCTCCGAGGTGAAGGAAAGAGAAAGTTGGCTTTCCAAATGTGTGGTTGGGGAATAAGAAAGGGAGATTTTGATGAATTGGGATCTCCTACCAATAAAACAATTTCCAACACACTATCAATATGATCTGACATCGAATATTTCATTAGCTTGGGACCCACCATAGATGTGAGATGTGTGGTGTGGTGTCCTATCATGTTGGTAGGATGTTGGAGCGTGTTTTGCTGAAAGGAGATGTAGACTCGATTTCGATGGTTTCAGATTTATGGAAATGGGCAACCAAGATGTGGAATAACAAATTAGAGCCAGAGGCTGGGCAATTGGCTGGAGGGTAATGCCTGTTGATACTGGATTCAAAGGTAGAAGCAGCGACAGAACTGTCTCCATTGCGTTTGTGTGGGAAAATATGCTTACTTTTTACTGGTGGTCACCGGTTTTGGAGAAATGTTGTGTAAGGGAGAGCAAAAAGTTGTTGAGGGTCCGGTACTTTAGATAAGATTCCCATTAGAGGCCTAATTTTTGGGGTTTTCAAAAAGGTGGGCCTAGTTTTGGCCCAACGGCGAGTACGTGGGCCCAAGGGACGGGATCACGAACCAATAATGGGAATAACACTGGAATCCAGCCATTAGTTCCTGTAGCCTCAATCGGGGATCAATTGATGGCAGTCGTTGAACCAAGAAAATCAAGACAGAGCATGAAGATGGTAAGGAACTGAAGAAATTTAATACCCTCAAACGAGGCTGGAAAAAGAATCGACCAAACGATTCATTGTAGGAAAAAAAAAAAGAAGATTTTGTTTGCAGTGGAAAGAGAGCACAAGGGATCCACTAGAACCTTTAGGGGATTGCCCAGTTGTGGATAGAGAAGAGTTGGAAGTGATGGTAGAGGAGGACCCCACGGTTACCGTTGGTAAAGGGGTTGTGTTAGAGGTTCTTTTGCACAGAGAGCCCTTGTGACTCAGGTAAGGTCTCTTCGGAGTTGTGCTCATCAGAATAGAAACTGGTTTTAGAGGTTCGCACAGATTGAGATATGCACGTGGCAAAGACTATGGGTCTCTTTCTCATGGAAGGGGAGGAAGTCGCTAGAAAAGCATTTAGGAGTGTTGCTGCTTAGGATGGGACCGAGGGCAACAAGGTAATTTCGTTTCTGGCCGAGGCCGATGAGCCCGACTTGAGAGTAAGAGGAGAGCATATGTCAGAAACCCCAGGTGTTATCCCAGGGATGGAGGCTCCGATAGTCAAGTTAGTCAAGTGGCTTGTGAGGGGTCGGACCAGGCTTAAGAGGGCTCATACAAGGCCACTCGAGAGCAAGAGTGAGGAAGATGGATTTACCTTAAGCTGGGAACACCCTATTTATACTTGACCTTGCCATGTGGTTAGAGGCAATTAGAGTTGAACGGCTAGGATCTCGTCTGGCCGATGCCATGTGGTACAATCCGGGGCCTTGCCATATGTGCCTATATCACTTGCCCCCCACTCTCGAGACCGTAGTGGTTGAGGTCGAGCAATGTGTTGGACGGAGACCTCAACTTCAGCCAAAGAGACTATTACAATGCTTCTTGGAGGCGTCAGGAAGAGGTCTCGGCTTGGTCGAAGAGAGCGTCATATAGAGGCGTAGAGGTGTCAGCCTCGGCTTGTTGAGAGCTCCACTTGGTCGTCTACTACTTTGTTGACTTCGCCTCTTTGGAGAATCATGGTGAGCTGAGAGAAAGGGACCGTGCCTGGCACGGTTGTAAGGTGTCCCATGTCCACGTTCGTCGTCCGTGTTCTGTATGGGTGACATTATGGACCCATGCGCTAGACGGGCAATGGCACCGATCGGTCATGGCCATGCGCGAGACAAGTGATGGGTCGCTCCTAACCCGGAGTTGGTGGGCAGACCGGATAGTCATTTCGGTGTCATTTTGCATTCTCGAGGTTGATGCTACGTGGCACACATCGGTTCGGGCTGTCAAGTCAGCGGCTTTGCGGCCGTTGGATTGAAGCGATCTAAGTCGTACATATTTCTTTAAATAGGGTCGTTGGTTGAGGAAGCTCCCTACCATATGCTCGCTTTCGCTTGTGTTTCCAAAGACCTCGGCCACCAACCAGCCAATCCCTTAGTTTTCTTCCTTAAACTCAGCTTTCTAGGTAAAGGACTTCTCCTAGAACCATATCGTACTTAGACTCCGTTTGTACTTGATATGTACCACTATAATCCGTTTGTACTTGATATCGTACTCAGACTCCGTTTGTACTTGCATAGAAGTATTGCTTTGTTCACCATGATACGAGGCATTGAACCATCTACAACAAGTGAGCACAATATGACTATGATGGTTGCAAAGTTGATGAATAACTTCGTTGTTTGAGTGATAATTATTAGAATTCTGACCACGGGCATGCCCATCAGAACCATAGCCTCGTCCACCTCTATTGTTGTTTTGGGAACCGCGACCACCATTATTGGACCCACATCCACCTAACTAATTCTATATATGGGCTGTGCCACGGGCTATGGGCGGCACGGCCTGCTTGATCATGTCGTGTCGTACTGGCCTATAGACCTAAAACCCCAGGCCCGACACGGCACGGACCATCGTGCCATGCTGTGCCAGGCCGGTCTAAATTTGTGCCGGGCCATCCCGTCACGTGCAATCAATGAAGACTATTTTTCCATTTGTAGAGAACTCACTACAATAGCTACCATCCACACAGCCCACGGGTAATTTTATTTCCATTCCCTCCACCACTGGACTACAACCTGAGTCCATGAGTGCACGTTCATCTGATGGTTTTTAATCTCATAAGAGATTAAATCCAATGGGTTTGATTGGTCAATTACATGAGAAATTGCACCTGCACACTTGATTGAAAAATCGGTTTTTTTCTTACAAAAACCCAGTTTTGAACTTGTCCCACATTGGAAAATTATAAGTTTTGTTTTCAGTATTTCAATAGGAGTTGATTTACACTCCTTAGAATTAGTAGATGAGAGTATGGGGATTCGATCGGGTGTGATCAAGAGGCACAATTCAAAGTTAACAGTCACTAATTGTTAAGTACTTTTTAAACAGTCACAATGTTTGAAATTATGACTGTTCAAGGTGCCTTCTCTAAACCATCACCTACCTTTTCCTCATACTTCTTCACAAATTATTTAAGGAGCATGAATCAGACTCCAAAACACAATTTCAAAATTCACTCTCTCTCTCTCTCTCTCTCTCTCTCTCTCTCTCTCTCTCAGTCCGGTCTGCTACAGTCTCACAGAAGGTTTATTTGGAGACTCTTCAACTTTGCTGGTTGCAGATTCTCGCCCAAGGCTCTGTTATATCCTGGGAACGAATTTGCTTGCAACCCAACAGCAAACTCAGTGAAACTGAGTGGGGGCAAATAACGTTCTAAAGACAGTGTCTTCAGACGCGCCTCAGAGCTTCTCCTCCAAAGTTACAGTGACCCCATCTTCCCCAACATCATCTCCGCTAGCTGTTACTCCCCTATGTATAAGCACTACATCAGCTCGACAGCTCCTATTGCAGCTCCTTCTCAGCTCACGTTACAGGTTGCTCCTAGTGCGCCTACTTCACCTATTACAGCTCTAGCCGAGCCCATGCAAGATATATAATTCCAGTTCTGCTTCACCGATTACAACTCCACTTGAGCCCATGATACCTACTCTTCTATCTCCACCCATTAGGCCCACCGCCGTTGTTGTCCGGTTTGCTCTTGAATCTGGTACGGATACACCTTCTTCCCTTACACCGTACTCCGCTGAGCTCTTGTTGTTCCCTCAGGTACTGCTTCCCGAAGGTCACTTAGCCAACTTCCTAAGGCCCTTCTTTCTAAAGTTGCGTCGGTTGAACCCTCATTTTACACTATTGCTAAGACGTATCCAGAATGGTGGCAAGTTATGCAATGTGAATACGATGCTTTTATTAGAAACAACACTTGGTCCTTTGTGCCTACCCTAGATAATGCCAATACGATGCTCTGGGGTTTGTTGGCTCTACTCAATCCAATCATGTGTGCAAGCTTCATAAGGCTTGTACAGTCTCAAGCAGGTTCCTCGGGCCTGGTTTTTCCGGCTGTATTCTTATCTCTTGCAGTTGGGCTTTAGTGGGTCCACATGCGATCCCTCCCTCTTTCTTTTTCATGATCGAGGTATCACCCTCTATGTTTTGGTTTTTGTCAATGACATTATTGTCACCGGGTAATCAGCCCACTGTTGTAAACTCGCTCATTGCTTCACTCTCTAAGCACTTTGCCATCGAGGATCTCGATGAACTCTATTTCTTCCTTGGTATTCAGGTGTCCTGTGCTTCATCTGGGTTTATCCTCTCCCAGTGTCAATATATTATTGACTTGCTTCATAAAGCTAGTCTCACTGATGCTAAGCCCATGGGCACGCCTTTTGCCGTTAACTGCAAACTCTCCAATATTGATGGCACTCACTTGTTTGACCCAACAACTTATCGAGCATAGTTGGCTCCCTACAGTACATTACTATTACCAGACCTGATGTGGCCTTTGCCATCAATAAAGTGTGCCAATTTCTCTCTCAGTCTTAGCCCGCATCTACACTTTGGAGTATAGTTAAACGCATTCTCAGGTACCTAAAGGGGGACTCTCTTTACGGGAGTTTGGACGAATTCAAGCTTCGAAAGTTACAAGTTTGCAATCCTAAGTTTATCTCTTTTATTCATAAAACTGTTTGCTTTTTCATGGAGCTAAGTCAATGCCATGAATTGGGCACAAAAATAGATGAATTTAAAGCAATGATCCGTGAAATAAAGGAGATAAGGGACAGATACAAATTGAGTAGTTCGATTCAAGGATGGAGTTCCATTTCTAGGAACCATATGAGACATGATTTTTGGGTAGCTTCTCTTTACATGGAAGAAGATCAAATTGTGGGCATAGACAAGGCTAGGGATGAATTGGTGCGTTGGTTTGTCGAAAGAGATTCAAGGCGTATGGTGTTTGCCATGGTCGGAATGGGTGGACTGGGCAAGACGACTCTCGTCAGAAAGGCTTTCGACCATGAAAAGCTGATCGCACACTTTGAATGTCGCGCTTGGGTAACCGTGTCCAAGTCTGTTGCAGCCCACGATCTACTGAGGACGATGCTGAAGCAATTTTCTGAGGCAAGAGAAGAGTCATCATAGGTCGACAGAATGGAGATGATCACTACAAGAAAATCGACCATTGGCAACAGTCAACTTTTTACAGTTAGAAATGGTTGTTGCCAAAAGCCTAATTTTAGCCACAATTGATTTCTACTGTTGTTAAAACCATGGACTGGCAACAGATTTTATCCAATTGTTGCTAGTTCCGTATCCAACTGTTGCAAATAGCACCTTTTTTTGACAACAATTGATTACCATTGTTGTTAAACCAATGCATTGACAACAGGCCTTATTCAATGGTTACTAATTGTAGACCAACCGTTGCTAATTTCTATCAACATGTGGCAACAATCATAGAAAAGTTGTAGTTATAGTGATTTAAAACATTCAACAACTCTTTAAAGAATGTTTAATATGGAAGCAACAAAAAGAAAAAGGTTCATCTTAACTTATTTTATATTTTTATTGGGGCAGCTTAAATGGGAGAAGTGATTTCAATGGGTCAAGTTTAGTATAAGTTTGGTTAAAATACAGAAAAATGCAAAAAAAAAAAAAAGAAACAATTTCAAACTTTTATGGCATTTATATAATTTCTATTTTTAATTTTTGATTATAGTAATAGAAGGACATGATAAAGAAACAGCTTTTAATCAAAATCAATCAGTATCATATAATAAAATGGTAACAAATTAGTAGGATATGTATCAAATCATAGAGGGGTTTTGATTGGTCAAAGTCCTCACCATGTCTTTCCGAAAACATAGTTTTTTTCCCTATTTTACAGTTATTTGTCATTTCAATATTTTTTTTCCTATAACATTATGCTATAGTGTAATTGGAATAAAAATTGTGAGAAGTTTTGGGTTGGATGGTTCAACCGTTTGCATCAAGCAATGGTTTGAAAACATTGGTACCTTTACTCGATTAATCTCAAATATACAAATATTTCAATGTTGAAATATCAATAATACATTGTTTCGAGAATTGTAACGATTAACTGGTTTGTAGACTTACCTGTTCATTGGTCGGGTAGCCCAATGGCCCGGCCTGGCCCAACCCACACCCTGGTTGGGCTTGGACATGTAGTTAGGCCCATGGGCCTGACCTCGGGCCCAGAACACCAAATCCAATTGTGTTTCGGGCCGGGCTCAGGATTTGTCAAAAAATCTCGGCCCGATTAATTTATATAATATAAAATATATAATATTTATTATAATATATATTAATAATTTAATATATACATTTTTTATTTTTCTTTATAACTTCTCTCTCTATTTCTCTTTGTTCAACTGCTTCAACAATAGCAGTGGCAACAAGTTGAGCTTTAGACTTCAGGCTTGGGCCCAAGTTGTAGGCCCGATGGTTGGCTCGGGCTTGGGCAGAGGCCTTGAAAAAATATGTTAATGAAGAGTGAAAACCTGGCCCGGCCCATGAATAAGGTCTATTGGTTTGATAAAAGAAATTGTAAACTACTCCACTAACCAATTTGCTGTTTAGGCTCCAAACACCGGTGAATCTGCCATAATTGGGCAAATCAAGAATTGGTGAACTAGTTTTGATTTCATAAAACTGATTCTTTTTTATTCATATATATTTTTTTAATTTTTATCTCAACTTCTAGACTAGGTCATAATTTTTAACTTTTTTGTGATCTATATGCATTAATTACCAAGGGGCCCAAAGAGAAATAGACTTTTTTGTGATCTAGACTCGACTATTGGGCATAGATCTTTAGATTGAGAATAACCCTCATATAAATCTCGAAGCTCAACCAAGAAATTGGGAAATAAGATTTTTTTATTCAACAATAAAATTGATTTATTTATATTAAATAAATAAACCTGACTCGTTATTGAGCAATTGGTTTATTCAACAATAAACCTGACTCATTGAGCAATTGGGCCCATAAAGAGGTTTACCTGCCACCTACATGGAAATAACCATTCACAATTAAAATAGGGTTAGGCCGAGTCTCATATTTAGCTACTAGAATTTGAGAATGACCCAACCCAAATCAACTCGAAAAAAACTGGATTGGGTTATGTGCAACCCGCTGACCCAATTGTCAAGTCTAATTGGGATTATTTATGTATTTTTAGAAGTTTCTACTATTTAATCTTTACCATTTATTCTTTGCTGTTTATTGTTTACTCCTTGAATTGTTAAATGTTCAAGTTTTTTATTGTATTTTTCAAATTTTAAGGTTAATTCCTTTAATTTTGGCATTTTAAGCTATTTTTCTTTATTTTTTAAAATTTCAATTATATTTTAGGATGACTTGAATTGACCAGTAGGTCAATCCTAATTCAAACATTTAGGTTAGGGTCTAGCATTTATCAATCCAACCCAAAATTCAATCTGACCCGAAATCAACCTGAAATGTCCTGACCTAACTCGAACCCGACCCACCCAACCCAATTGCCAGGTCTACTGCTTAACATAATTATTTCTAATAATTTAAAGGAAAACATAATTATTTATAATTAATTACTCATTACAATTTTTCTTACCAAAATTAATTCTTTAATTACGCAACCCAACAAATAATTAGAAAGTTACCACTGCCCGCCACATCTAATTCTATTCCCTCCATCGAATATCCCAAATTTTGAATTTTCCACCACGGCAAGTAAAACAGCAAAACCCCACGAGTTTGAGCTCGACGCCTCAACAACTTCGAGTTTGACTTGAACGTGAAAGAGCATCACTAAGAAATTGTTGGGTTTTCTATTCTGATTTATTGGACTTCTACGATTCACCTGCTCTTCTAGGCTCTCTCTATTTTTCTCTCTATTATTTTATTTGCTGGTTTCTATTAGGGTTTCCCATTATTTTCTATAGGGTTTTCTACTTTTCTCATTATTTTAACATTAGGTTTGTAAATTTGTAGTGGTCGATCAAGCTAGACAGGGGGGCTATAAGATAAAAATAGTGACTTGAAGACAAACCATCCATAAGATTCGCGGTTGTAGTGACTTGAGGTAAGATGTTGATTTTTGTGTTGAAAATTTCTATGCGTCTCTTTCTTGGCCCATCTAACATTATTTGTTTGTTTCTGGAAAACAGGGTCAAGTTTGGCCTTTCTCACGATAGCATATAACATACCCAGAAGTGAGACTCAATCCCAGGTCAATCTCTATATATCATCTTCCTCTATATTTAATTCTTTTTAACACTGGAGTCATAGAAATATATTCTCTTAGTAAGGGAATTGATGGAGATCAATATTCTTTTGATAAAATACAGTTGGATGCAAATTAAATATTTGACTTGATTTAATAATTTATGTGCTTTTGATAAAGCAATCCATAGAGAACTGGCACGACCATGGCATTCTAAGTGAAGGTTAACATGGTAGAAATGAGATGCTAAGGTATAATATTAATTTAAGGCTTGTGGAGCCTAAAATTAAATTTCAATTAGATGTGGAGGTTTTATATTCTGCAATTGCAATAGAAAAGAATCCAAAAACGAGGCTGCTTATTGGTTTTTGATACAATATATGGAATGCTATCTGTATAGGGATTGATGAGATATGTGGTGGAGAGTAGCACTTGGGCCAGATCCATTGCACTATTCCTAAGGGATTCTTTGAATTCTTCATTCAACTAAAAACCTAGAAGTGCCAATTCGTTGGATGACAGTTTAGCTAGAGCAAGAGTATCAAAGGTTAATCTAGAGTGGGTCCAGGGCTGGGTTGTAATCTGTAGATTGTGAGTTTTTATTTTTGTTCAGCTTCAGTTTTGTACTTTGCCTCTTATTCCTTTGGGCCAATTTGTTGTATTATGGTTTTTTCAGCTCCTTAATGAATGGATTTTATCTGTTATTTATTAAAAAAATAAAATATAAAAGAACATCTATTTGATCATTCAAATGAAAGGTCAAACCATGAAATTCTTTTACATATAAATAATCGTAAGGCTATAACCCTTAAAAATTTCATGGTTGTGGTTGGTTAGTTGGAAACTGTAGCTTACCTGAACCAAGCCAAGTGGATTCATGGCGATTTCCACCATAGCGTTGAGCATATGGCATCTTATGAATGGATTATGAATGAAGAACATAATATGAGTCATGAATAAGTAGCCCTTATCAAAGAAAAGGGAATTTTAAGGTATTAGAAAAGAGATGATAAACAACATGTTAAGACTTATAAAACAAGTTTGGCCTTTCAAATCTGAGATTCCAACATAAGCTGTTGTGTTATTCCCATATTTAATGATGTCTCATGCATGAGGAAGAATTAAACCACTCCATGGAAAATCTAAATAAATTCAAGATTAAACTATGAGGGTTACTAATAAATTGCCATTAGTTGTCAAGATCCACATAATTGTTAAAGATAGGAAGCACAAGCATGCTCTTTCTAGGGTGAAACATTAGCAGAACAAAATGGGATATCCATCTACAGTTGTCTTTTGATACACACTTTTTAATAAGAAGCAACAAATATTCGATGCAAAACCTAATTGCTATAATTGAATAACAGAAACCAAAATGGGATATCCATTTGCAGTATATGTGATCATTGCTTACTCAAGTAATGCATGAACAAAGAAGTCAAAATCAGACTTTTCTGATTTGTCTGGCCACAACTAGCGTAAATGAACTTTCATAGTCATCATATAAGTGTTTTAGGAGTAAAGCACTTTACTTATTGTTGGACTTTTCTAAGTACTTAGGTAAATTGGATGTTTTTTTGAGCCAAACTTTGCTTATTGTTCCTTGATGTGTAAAATATTTGGATAATCTACATTGGTGTATAGGGTTGGTGTTGACCAAGGGAGTGAACATTGACCAATTCAGAGGATATTCACTTGATGGATAGTTTGGATTGGTTACAGGGGTACTCTAGGTAAGGTTGTCTAGGTAACTTTCTAGTTGACCTGATTAGCAAATTTCTCTGGGTCTCTCCCTATTTTGTTTATTATTTTTGGATCAATGACTGGAGAATTAAATTAAAAATGCGAGATGAAAAGATACAATAGTCAATCCACTGAATAGATGGGCAAGACTAGAAGAAGTCTCAGAAGAGATCAATCATGTATATTACTCTAAGAAGAATGAGGTATAACCTTTTTTCTTTTTAATTTTTTCAAGCTGAGTGAAGTACAACTGTACAAGCAAGTTGTATCCTGAAATAATTCCTCCCAAAACCACTTTAGTGTTGTATGTTATGTAAAAAGCCAAGTATCCTGCCAACTCCTACTATATTTATGAAAAAAAAAATGATAAAAAAAAGAAATCAGAGAGCTTACTTATAAGCCATGACTCCTCATGGAGGGTCAATGACTCCAAGCTTAATGTCTTCAATACAACTAGATAAAGATATGCAGATAGAGCAGGACACATATGGGATTGCAGTGTCACCCGTATCCAAATGAGTATTTGACACTTCCAAACAGTGCTCGCACTATGCTTTCTTTATGGGGTTGCAAAGGAAACTAGGGGTGAGAGTCCAAGAAGGTCAACAATCTGACATACGTGGGACAGTAGATGAGTTTAGGCATTCAGTAAACATGTACGTATTTTGGAAACCAGGGATGGAGATATATGTTTTACATGTTCGTAGAAAACAGATTCCTTATGTGTTTCCAGATGGGTATAGGCGTCCTCGGCCATCTAGGATTTCAAGCCAGTTGGCTGATAAATCATCTCGGGATGATGATGAGACCAGGGCTAGATCAATGGAGAGAAGGCTCAAGAGGAAAAAAGATCCTGAAGATGGTGGTGTAAAGCCAGATAAATGGGCTTCCTTAAGCCCACAAAGGCATGATTCTCTTTCTCCGGAAATTAGTCGAAGCAGATCTGGGTGGAGCATCTCAGTCCAGCACTGTTGAGTGTCGAGTGGAATTTCTGACAACATGAATTCTGGATAAGAATGCTCAGCCTGGATCTTCAGACAAAAAGTTGGGGACAAAAAAGGAAACTGCACAGGATGATGTGCAGCCAGTCCCAATGGATAATTCGTTTCCTTTTCTAACTGATCATCATCCCATGTGTGAAGAGAGCAGTAAACCTGGCATAACATCTCAATCCAACTGTGATGGGGTTAGTGGGAATGGATTGGTAGGTGACATGGAGATTGCTCTTGTTGGTTCTAACAATAGGCCGCTAGAGAATAAGGATGTGAAGCTCAACATTTTGGACAAACAGGTTTCAGCTATTTCAAGGCAGGAATCGCTTACCCCTTCCACAGAAGATTTATGTCAAATGGATGGTGAGGCTAATTCTGTATGGAGAAGACTTACATGGGCAAGGGGTGAAGTTGTGGATGACAGGGAACTGGTTAGACTGGAGCAGCAATCTTGCCATTGAAAATGCTGATGATGCTGGTTTAGGAGATAATAGCATCTCAAATGCTGCATGTGAGGTTAGTTCCTCTGAGGTAGTCCAATGAGAATCTGTAGCAAGTAGCGATGAGAGCACTGCTACTGGGTCTTTGAAGGAAGTGACAACTACGGATCTTTGCAGGTTGATCCATGACTCATGTGGCACTTGGGATGTCCTTTAGTTTAGGTGAAACTCTGAAGGCAAACAAACCACTGTTTTAACAGATACTATTTTGTAGCCAGCATTTTAATCTTTTTGATCAATAACACATTAATGTGAATTTTATTAGAAAAAGGGAAAATAGAAGTAAGATATGTGCTAAGCTAGATCATCCAGCACACCCAACAATTAATCCCTACTGGCCCTCTCTCTAACCAATGAGTCTGTCAACATGTTCAACCTTTGAACCCACCTGAATGAGGTGTTCATCATGATGTATGCCAAACCATGGATTCCTCTAGAGTAAAGGTACAATTATGGATTAGAGATATCTTCTTTCATCCACCTAATACCTATTAAGGAGTCTCCTATCTCCAGCCAACATTTTAATCAATATGTGACAGTTCACTCCATATCCCCAGACTTACTTTGCACTATGGATTAGAGATATCTTCTTTCATCTACCTAATACCTATTAAGGAGTCTCCTATATCCAGCCAACATTTTAATCAATATGTGACAGTTCACTCCATATCCCCAGACTTACTTTGCACTACATTCACTAACTTAATTTAACATTTTATTTGTTATATTTTTAGTTTAGGATTTTAATGATGCATAAGTTATGTGTTAATATTATTTGTCAACAGAGGCATGTCCTTTCCGCAGGAGAGTTCGAGAGGCCATGACTGAGCTGGATCTTTTTGTAGAGGTGATTTAGTGAATACTTATAGAACGATTTTCAATTTACATTTTTATTTTATGTTTCAAAGGTTCTTATGTTGTTGCTATAGTTGATTATTTTTTCTTTTTTTTTTCTTAGATTTTTATGAGGTGGTTATGGGATGGTTCTCTTGCAGTGGATGCTTTTTATGGGCATTCTCTAGGATTATATGCTTTTTATTATCATGAGACTCAAGAAAGTGTCTGGAGCTGGGTTTGATCCTAAATAATGTTAAATGAACCTAAACCTTGACATTGTGGATTGTTCCCAACTTATTCATAAAAAGGAAATAAATAAATAAAGGAAAGCTTCCATAGTTGACTTTCCTAATGAATAAAATAGTAAAATGCTATAGTCAATCTGTAACCTACTTTTTCTGTAATCTAGCAGTCACAAAAAGCATAGTTTCCTTCATCTATAAGTTGAGTTAAATTATCACTTTTACCTTCTTAGAATTGATTATAGAAAAACACTACTATGTGCTCTAGATTGGTTGCTTTATTTTTTTTGTCAATGTCCACTAGACCTGTTCATGGGTCGGGCTTTCACTTTGTATTAATAGATTTTTCTATGGCTCAAGCCTGAGCCCGACCCGACCATTGGGCCTACAACTTGGGCCCGAGCATGACCCTCATAAAAAGCCTGAGGCTTGGGCCTGGGCTTGAGCTCGAAATTTAGTCCATGTTACTACTATTGAAGCGATTGAAGAGAGAGAGAGAGAGAGAAATTATAAAGAAAAAAAATGTATATATTAAATTATAAATATATATATTTCAATACATATTATGTTAGGCCTGAGGTCAGGCCCGCGGGCCTAATTACATGACCAAGCCCGATCGGGGTGTGGGCCAGGCCGGGCCATCGGGCTACCGGTTCCATGAACAGGTCTAGTGTCCACCTATGAAATGAAGTTTTATAAACACCTATAGAATGAGAGAAAAATGAAAGATATCAAGTAGTGAAATATTTTAACAAGTAACTCATAAGGGACACCATGAGGACAATAAACCTTGCTAGACATGATAGGTTATCCAATTGAATGAACACACTAGAAATTTCTTAAGATAACTACTCAACTTGGTTTAACTTTTTATCATTTAGTTACAAAATTGTAATAAAAGGCAAGGACATGGAAAGCCTTCAAGCATTCAAAAATATAACCTGAGGCATGTTGAGGGCTCCATGGACAGAAAAAGGACAAACAAAGTACTTGAGTTGCATTTGGATTTGGAGGCAGAATAGGAATTTTCAATTCCTTGTATAGAATTTCCATGTTTGGATCAATCCTTAGTGTAGTTGAACTCGGTGAAAAGGTTAGAACTCAAAATGAAAGGGGTGACAATTATTTAATTTCTACAGCATTGAGGTGGGATAATTCAAATTCAGTTCATTTCCACAATCAAACACATCCTTAGCAAAGGCAACGGAAGAAAAGTCTATAGCCAGATGCCATGCCACCCTATTCACTCCTCAACCAATTCTTTGACTAATAGATCTACTTGTTTCAGTCTTTAGGAGAAGAAGAAAAAAATTAAACATCTTTACTCTTAGCATCTATATAGCGTGTATCTTGTTTGTAATACTCCACAACCCCTATTGCCATTAGTTGCTTAGTTGATAAGTGTTGTTAGAATTCCCTTGAGCCATGATATTGTGGGATCTTCTTTGAATTAGAATGACGAATAAGTCAAGGGGAGAGTTAGATAATGTCCTTTAAGGTTATTCACTATCCTTTTCTCTAGAGAAGCCCAGATTCCCCAAAGACCAACTCTCAAGTTTTGCTTAATGAAATCAGGAAGTTGGTCAATAGTCTAATCTTTAACTCTATAGGCTCAATTTGGAAGGAGTACAAGTGCAAATATGTAGAGTGCAAAGCTATGTGTTTTGTATTATTTTGTATATATTTGCACTATACATATTTGTATTTGTATTTGTATTTGCACTGTACATATTTTTATCGTCTATGTTTGCTATCTTCTTTTTAGAGTTGGTAAGATAATTGTTTTGTAGGTGAGGCTGAGTTTGGGTTAAAACGGCTTCATCAATGTGCTGAGAAGGAACAAGTTTATCTAAATGCAGAGGGCCCATCAAAAGACTTCAATGAGTTCTAGACAGCTTGCTGGGCTGACTAGGTTACTAGAAACACATATATTGCTGGAACTGAACATTGTGGGGATATTTGGTATTAAGGTGTAGGACGTGATCTGTTTTTTCAAATATTAATCATCATTTGAGGGATAAGCACCTTTTTAATATAAGCCCCTGGGAAGAAAGCCTTGATGGAATAAGAAAGGGAGAAGCACCTTCATCAATCCTATCTTGCTTGTTATTCTCCAATTTCAGCAGTGATTTACAATAGAAATATGAACTTTTAAAATTTAATAACCTGTTTACTTTTGATGATAGTGTGACTTGAAACTACTTTGAGAATTTGGTATGAGCATTGGAGAATGGTTTGTCAAATGTGGACTCCCATGGTGCTACAAATCTAGAGGTGGAAGAGGCAAAGGAACGGCCTCCCAAGCTCCCAGTCAACTGAATGATTCAAGTCATTGGTTTTGTGACCATTGCACATATGTCAATGTTAAGTTTGCAAACACTTGCCAAATGTAGAGCAAAGTTAGAGCTCCAAGATGTGGAATCAACCTTTCATGAGCTATTTATCATTTTCAACGAACTAGTTGTCGTGGTTAAGTAGCAGAAGGCATAACTCCAAATATGTGGGTGGAGGCATTGGATCAAATTTTGTGTTAATTGTATTATGCATTAGATTAAAGTTTTTGTTAATTGTATTATTTATATGATATGAATTTGGAAATTGTAATATATTTTTAACATAGTTGCATATGAATTATAGTTGGAATGCAATTTTTATCTTTTATAATATCATTGGGCTTATATATTGACATTTTACATGTGTATTTTATTTAGATGATTGACAATAATTATTATAATATTTGTAACAATTTATTAAATTAAATATCAACAATTAAAATGATAATTGGCAACAGTTAAGGTAACAATTGCTTGATTGTTGCTACTTCAACAATAGTTTGGAAAAACCGGTGCCATAAATAAGCATAAGAAACAATTGTCTAGTTGTTAACAATTGTAAATTGGCAACAACTGACATGATTGTTGTATATGAAACTTTGGGGCAACAATTGCTTGATTGTTGCCTATTCAACGAAAGGGTTGTTTCCTAAGATGCTAATTAGAGATAAATTTTTAATTGTTGCAAATTTATAAATAACATCAGCTAGTATGATTGTTGCTGAAGGTACCCTTGAGCAACAATTAAATAGCTATTGCTAAAATTTTATGTGGGCAACAATTTTTTATTAATTGTTGTTAAAACAAAACATTTGACAACAATTCCAATTGGTTGTGGCAAAATACTATTGCTGCCAACATGAATAGTATATTTTGCAATAATTGATTGTTGCTAAAAACTTTTAACAATGGCTTTGCTAGCCACAACTTGTTTAATTGTAACTAAAACATTAGGCAACTGTTTTTCCTATATTGGGAACAATTTTTAACTGTTGCCAAAGATCAATTTTGGAAGAATTCGATTTGGTTGACAAAGAAAGAGTTTTTATGGCATAAGAGGTATGTTATCATCTTTGATGATGTTTGGAACATGGACCAACGGAATTCTATACAATTTGCTTTGCCATGTAATAACTGTGGTAGCAGAATCATGCTTACAGCACGAAACAACGGGGTAGTTTTTTATTGTGTAGATCAATTACCCATGTCTATGGCCTGCAACCCCTACCATTTGAAGATTCGTGGAAGCTCTTCTGCAATAAGGCATTTAGAGAACATTGCCTTGTAGAGCTAGAGGAATGGTCTCTTAAAATAGTGAAAAGATGTGAAGGAATGCCACTTGCAATTGTAACTATAGACGGCTTGGTTGCAATGAAAAACCAAAACACCCTTGAATAATTAAAATTTGTGAAGACAATGTTTTTACAAGAATGGGTCGAATTTCATTAATTATTGATTAATTGTACAACAGTGTTTATATATAAAACAATAATGAATAAAACTAGAAAATAATTACAAGAATAGAAACATTCAATTAAGGAAATTGGTCTAGAAAGGAAACTTCCTAAGAAGAGTTTCCTTTTTTACTTTGGTTGGTCTCTCTATAGTAACTTCTCCATCTTTGGTAGGAGCTCTTTCTATAGCAGCTGGTCCATCTTTGGTAGTAACTCTTTCTAGAGTAACAATGCTCTCTTTGGTAAGAGGACTAGAGCTGGTTGATTCCTTAGTACAAGTGATAGTGGGATGGAAGCACATGAAGCTTGGATCAAAACCATTCATATCGGTGAACAGGAAGAAGCTTAGTGAAAATATCAGCAACTTGATCTTGAGTGGAAGAAACTAGACTACCAAATACTTCTTGAGAATAAGGTCACGTAGGAAATGAAAATCGACCTCTATGTGTTTAGTATGGGCATGAAATATAGGATGAGTTGCAAAATATGTGGCTCCAATATTATCGCAATATAGTACTGGTGGCGACTGGGATTTAACACCCAGATTAGAGAGAAGAGACTAAAGCCACATGAGTTCTGTAGTGGCATTAGCTAGAGCTCGAATTTCAGCCTCTGTACTTGACCGAACAATAGTAGGCTACTTCTTAGCACTCCACAAGACCAAGTGAGAACTAGGAAAATTCCATAACCTCTAGTAGAGCATATGTCATCCAGGCAACCTACCTAGTCAACATCATAGTAAGCGGCCAAAGTTTCCGATGTCTGAGATGGGAAAAACAATCTGAAATCAATAGTGCCTTTTAGATACCACAAGATTCATTTAACAATTCCCAGTGTTCCTTAGTAAGAGCATGCAAGAATTGACATTCTTTATTCATAGCAAAGGCCACATCCGACCATGTGAGAGTGACATACTGGAGTGTGCCTACAATACTTCGGTACTGAGTAGGATCAGATAAAGCTTCCCCATGAAACCGTGAGAGATGCGAAGAGGTAGCCATGGGACTAGAAATCGGTTTGGCCACAACAAGATTGGTCTTCAGCAAGAGATCCAAAATATACTAGCGGTGAGAAAGAAATAACCCTGTAGCGTCCCAATGACTTTCAACACCAAGAAAATAATGCAACGATCCCAAGTCTTTCAGGGCAAATGTTTGAGACAAATCACTAATAAGTCGAGAGAGATGAGCCGGTAACAATAATATCATCAACATAAACCAGGATATAAATAGTGATTTGACTCCGAGTATAGATGAACAAAGAGGGATCTCATTGTAAACCATGAAAACCAATATCATAGAGTCGATTAGTAAGACAAGAAAACCAAGCCCGAGGGGCCTGTTTAAGTCCATAGAGAGCCTTGTGAAGTTTGTAGACATGATGTGGATAATTGTTATCCTCAAAACCTTTCGGTTGGTGCATAAATATGGTTTTAGTAATGAACCCATTAAGAAAAGCATTGTGGACATCTAATTGTCGAATGTCCCAACCACGAGATATGGCAAAAGAAAGAATAGTGTGCACAGTAGTAGGTTTGATCACAGGACGGAAAGTGTCAGTGAAGTCAACCTCAGGAACCTAAGTGAAGCCTTGAGAAACAAGTCGAGCTTTGTAACGATCAATTGAACCATCAGGGTGCCGTTTGATTTAAAAAACCCACTTGGAACCAACTACATTCATAGAAGAATCATAAGAAACCAACTCCCAAGTACCATTCTGTATTAAGGCATGAAATTCGGCAGCCATGGCAGAACACTAATGAGGAGACTTGGAAGCTTGGACATAAGAAGAAGGTTCAACTTCATGAGTAGCAATATCATGAAGTAAAGCAGATGGAAGAGGATGGCGAGTGGTAGTTAAAGCCTGAGCCAGTTGGGACATCATAGATTTCATTGCCATAGAATGAGTGCGCATAGGAAGTTGTACTATTGGAGTTGTATCTAACAAATACCTCAGGAATGGCTCAGGGGAAGAAGTAGCAGATTCCTCATTAGTAACAGTGACAAAGGGCGAGGGAGAGGAAGATACCTCAGGAATGACAGGTGCTAGACAAGTGGCAGAGTCAATGGTGTCTAGAGATGGGAGTATCACTCTAGTGGAACCAGTAGAGCTAAAAGATGGTGGTGACTATACGGAGCCAGGGAAGGAGTGTTCATCAAAGACAACATGCCGAACAATGATTTCTTTACTTGTAGGAGGGCTGTAGCAACGGTACCCTTTTGACAGTTGTTGTAGCCAATATATATGCAAGGAGCGTAACAGAAGTCCATCTTGTGCTTATTGTTGAAGGGATGAGATATCCATCGTATGGACGCCCGAATCTTGCAGAATAGAATGGGCAAATTTCAAAAATTTCTCTCCATCGTACTGGGAATCGTATTCCCTATTTTAGAAAAATCATATTTTTAAAGGATCAATCTTGAACCAAGAACCGAACCAGATCTGAACAAAAACAGTAGGAGAGGGATATACCTGATACGGAGAAATAATATCTCCCAATGGAGGTGTTCACGCCCAAGGAAGGAACCAAAAACTGCTCCCACTGAAGATGACGCAGTGCTGGATGGAGCAGAATCAGCAGCGTTCTTCAAAAGAACCAGATCCTTCGCAAGAATCAACTGGATGGCACGTGAGCACTACTTCCAATCAGCCCTTTCACAAAGGACTGATATCAAGATCCAATCTTGATCACTCCCACTGAGAACAGAAGATCGAACTGGCAGATATGGCGGCGGCAGGAAGGAGGCGGCAAGAGAGATTTAGCACAGTAATGCTGAATTCTCTCTTCTGTGATTTCAGCTCTGAAGAGGATGTGAATATGTGTCTGCTTAAGGCTGCCGCCCCCTCCTCCTTTTATAAGCTCAAAGGGATCAGCTCTTAATCCTATTAGGAGTTGCTGATCCAAATCATATTTGGATCAGAATTCCCTTTAAGTGATAAACCCTTATCTTATCTGCAGATCAGATCAACCCCTTCCTAATCCTATTAGGAGGTTTCCAGATCTGATCTGAACTCTCTGAGTGGATAGGGTTAAGGCCCCATCCTATCTACTAATCTAATCTCAGAATTCGCCCCTTATTTAACTGATCAAATCAACCCAGTTCGAAATGGGCTTTAGGCCCAATAAGGTCATGTGCTCACTTAGCCTTCCAAACTGCTGCCCAGTTGGGCTTCCTTGTATGGCGTGGGACCCAAACATTGATCTACACATCAGCCACATGGGTTTAGCCCAGCCTTTATTACAAGGCCTGGCCGAATACACTGTTATGGACAGTGCACCCCTTGAAACCCATCACATGGGCTCTATGGGCCCAACACTAACCCTAAGTGGTCCCTGGGCCAAGCCACCTTGTAACACCTAGGGACTGTGGGCAGATACAAGATTAGCCCATCAGGTAATACCCTTAATGGCCTTACACTTAACTTCTCAGCCCATAATGATCAAACACTGCCCGACAAGAGAGGACCTCTCCCTCGGCTGCAAGGAACAGTGCTACACTCTCTACTCACATGGATCACAGGAATTAAAACCTTTTGAAAACAATTAGAAACCATAATGTATATACTTTTATATCTCATATAAAATATATTTTGCAAAACAAATCTCAACGATTGAAATTGGTTGCCGGCAGTCTTGGTTTCCATCAGAGAGAGTGCATCCCCGATCATTACCTTTGTCCGACAAAGGGGCTGATCCTGTCACTATGATCACCCACTCAGATGAATTCTCAGACTGTCCCAACATACCCAGGTTTTGAGCCCCGCTAAGGATCTCACTGATTGATATATCAAAGACAGCCCAATCCGACACCTAGTGCAGTATCATAATCGAGTCTAGGGGTCAAGTGTAACTTTCTAGTTTTGCCCATCAATCTCCAAGGTCCAGGGCAATACTGGAAATCTGGTCCAGTTCAAAGATTCAATTAATCCTACACTGCAGGTGCCTTGGGTCTCACCCTGGCGGCTGAGACAGTGTCAGCCTTGGCAGGATAAATCTCCCCAGACTTATCCAACGGCTATGAACATTCTAAACTAACACAAGTCTCATAAGTTTCCAGTTTAAGGGTATTACACAGAAACGTACCACAGGAACATGAATCAAATATGTACTTTATTCATTGACAATAAATTCATAATGTACATCATTCTGGTTGGAGCTAAGGGCATACAACTGTCTAACAATTCTAAGGCTGAAGAAGAGGATATCATTTAGAACCAAAAACCTTTAACATAGAATAATCTAGAGGTTTCCCAAATATTTTTTTGTAAGGGGAGATATTACCAAGGCCCATAATTGGTAGTCGATTGATAAGAAAAATAGCAGTTTCAGCTGCATCGACTGAGGGAGAGAGGACATCAGTAGAGATAATGTGGACTCAATAACATGCCGATGTTTACGTTCAACACTGCCATTCTATTCATGTGTATGAGGGTAGCTGAGACGATGAGTGATGCCTGCATCATCAAGATAATGAGAAAGACTACAAAATTTACCACCCCAACCACTCTGGAATCTCTTGATTTTTGTCGAGAACAAGGTTTCCACATGGTTTTTAAATTTAAGAAAAGTATTAAACACATACAACTTCCTCTTGAGAGGATAAATCAATGAAAATTTTGAGTAGACATCCATACATGAAACATAAAATCTATATCCTTTATTAGACAAAGTTGGGGCAGGTCCCCATATATCAGAAAAAAACTAACTCAAGTGGAGAAGAAAATTTTGTATTAGAAGAGGGTAAACTTAAACAATGGGCTTTACCCATTTGACATGCTTCACACATAAATATGACTAAGAGATCCTGAGTACGGTAAACCAAATTTGAAAATAATATATTTTCACAATTTTTAGAGAGGCATGGCCAACTAATAGAGCCCATCTCTAGTTGGTCCTTGAAGTAGAATTCTCCCAAAGAAATCCGGGTGAAACTCAAAAATCAAATTATTATCATTGGTAAATTTACTTAATAAAAGCAAACTTTTAGTAAGAGCATGAACATGAAAGATATTCTTCAAGGCAAATTGATTATGATTGCAAACAAGAGATGTCGACCCTGAATTGTTTATAACCAAACCTGTTCCATTACCAATCTTGATTTGTTTAGAACCTTGATATTCTGTTCTAACTTGCAAATTATTAGCATCCGGTGTCATATGATGAGTGGTGCCACTATCTGGACAATAGATTTGATCAAATCTAGACGAAAACCATTGTGTGATATTCTACCGTGAAAGGCTGTAGAATCTATTGAATTTGGGTTATTTTCTCCTTGGTAAGAGAGATCATACTGTTTGTAACACTTTAGTGCTCCATGACTTGGTTTGTTACAAAGCTAATAGATAATAGTGTTTCCTCTTCCACGACCTTGCGCACGACCGGAGGGCTGATTGCCACACTCCCTGCCTTGATTGTAAGAATTCTGAGAGGGCTAAAAATTGTTAGTCAAATTTTTACTATTATTTGTTGCAATGTTTGCATTAGGATTTTCCCTAGAAAAATTGTGTTGTAAAAGCCAATGCTTCATGACTGAAAAGCAGTCCAACAACATCACTAATAGTGGATTGATCTGCATTAGTTCGATTTGTTATTGCTGTAATAAGAGATTCATACTCACTTCCCAAACTAGATAAAATATATAGAACTATGTTTTTCTACAATTGTTTTGGCTTTCTGAACATAATCACTAATTGACAGATTTCATTTCTTGAGGTTTTGAAGTTGGCGCCTAAGTTGTCGTACCCTAGATCAAGAATGTGAGGAGAATGATTTTCTAGGGCACTCCAAACTTTGGCAGCTATAGAAAGTCCAACAACTTGTGCCAGAACTCCTTCAGTTATAGATGCTACAAGCCAACTAAAGACAAGCTGATCTAATTCTACCGAAGTAGAAAAATCTGGATTTAGAATTGTCTTACTATTATCATTAGGGTCATGAATCTCTTCTAGAGGAGGCTTGGCCAATCCATCAATTAGTCCCTTCATCTTGTGAGCTTGAAGTACTGGTACCAGTTGAGCTTTCTAGAGAAGAAAGTTTTCTCCATTGAGTTTGATGGTCAGATAATGGGAGATATTGGGAATCAAACTGATGCTCATTAACATTGAAGAAATTTGGAAAGGAGTCAAGCTTGAACTCATTGCTTTAGATGTGTTGGTAGTGTTGTAAGCCATGGCTCTAATACCAAGTTAAAATTTGTGAAGACAATGTTTTCACAAGAATTGGTCGAATTTCATTAACTATTGATTGATTGTACAAGGGTGTTTATATACAAAACAATAATGAATAAAACTAGAAAATAATTACAAGAATAGAAACATTCAATTATGGAAATTGGTCTAGAACAGAAACTTCCTAAGAAGAGAGTTTCATTTTTTACTCTGATTGGTCTCTCTATAGTAACTGCTCCATCTTTGGTAGGAGCTCTTTCTATAGCAGCTAGTCCATCTTTCGTAGTAACTCTTTCTAGAGTAACAATGCTCTCTTTGGTAAGAGGACTAGAGCTCTCTTTGGGAGGAGGATTGAAGCTGGTTGATTCCTTAATATGAATTAAAGAAGTTGCATCATAGCATCGGCCATTAGCTATAAATAAATCAAATTCTCACGCCTATGACATGAATTCTATCATTAAGTTACAATGATTTTCCCTACCACCTAAAATATTGTTTTTTGTATTTGAGCATTTTTCCTAAAAACCATGTAATTGATTGTGGGAGATTGATTAGACTATGGATAGTTGATAGATTTTTTAAGGAAGTAAGAGATAAGACACTATAAGGTGTTGCCTAAGACTAACTCAAGGAGCTCATCCAACGGAATTTGCTTCAAGTTGCAGAATTTTATCACAATGGACGGGTAGAAAGTTGTGTCCATGATCTCTTATGAGAGATGAGTAATTTAAAATCTGAAGAGGAGAGATTTTGTAAAATTACTAGCAAACAAGAGACAAATTTTCAACATCAGAACACACGTCGAATATTAGTTCACCATAACTATGAGGAGGTTCCTTGGAACAAAATTGATATCCCCCATCTTCGATCACTTTTCATGTTTGGGGTAAGAAAGTTGAAGAAAGAGAACCATGTCCATGGATTTTTGGGTAACCTCAAACTTCTAAGAGTGTTGGACTTATAGGGTTATGTTTTGGAAAAAATTCCTATTGAAATTGTAAATCTCTTCCATTTGAGGTATTTGAGTCTGAAGAACACGAAGATCAGAGTGCTTTCAAACTCCTTGGGAAACTTGAAAAGTCTTAGAACATTGGATCTTAGAAGTACTTTTGTGAATGAGTTACCAATTCATATGCTTAAGCTCAATTAGAATTTAAGGAAGGCTAGAAAGAATGCATTAATTGAATATGGTAATTATATCATATTTATAGACTAAAACATAGATCAAACCCATTCAAACTAAAATTCTTAAACTATATCTAGGAATCTATAGTCTATCTTAATCTTTCTCAAACTCTATTATAACATAACGAAGTTCTATCCTATTGAGAACTCCTAATGTAAGTCTATTCCTTATCATAACATCCCATACATCAAATCTTATCTTAATTCTCTAATACGCTCCCTCAAACACATGTGGATTACAAATCTCATGTCTTTGATCACAAATGACTGCAATATGATGATAGCTATGTAGATGATGATGATCTTGATGTTGTCTTGTTGTGAAGATGATAATAAGCCTACTAGAATGATGATGATGGCAAATGATGGCTAGTTATATGATGGGATGATGAGAACCTGTGATGATGTGTCCATATCTCCAAGTCTGCTGTGATGATAATGTGGCAAATTAATGATGATATGACCGTACTGATAGCATGATATTGCTTCCTCAAGAGAGAGCCCCCATAAGTTGATGGTGAGAAATGTCAATAGGCCAATCATGGGCCAAATTGAAAATAGGCCAAAGTAGGCCATGAAAAAACCTCACTTTTAGTGGGTCAATTAAGAATGCCACAATGAGCTGGCTTCTTGAGCCGATCAAAGAATAGGCCATATCCAACCAATACCAAAATAGGCGAACAAGGGCCGAAAGAACACCTTAATAGGTCAATGAAAAAAAAACTTTAATAGGCTAAATTGCTACTATGAGCCAATCGGCAATGCCTCAATGGGCTTTCTTTTTCTTTTATATTTCTTCTCTTTTTTTTGCGCTATAATGACCTACATAGGACAAAAATACACCAATGGCTACTATGGGCTAAAAACCAGAATGCGCCTATCGAATATAGAAGAACAACAATCTCTGTCTGAACTTGTTGGACTGATTTAACCGGGTTGACTAGATGAACCAATCGATCTGAACAATGATATGAGTAGGTTGACCATGTTCCATATGCAGAGTAAGATGAGAGGACAATGATATGTGCTGACACCCGCTTGATTGATTACCACAG
This sequence comes from Nelumbo nucifera, assembly GCF_055504915.1. Classification (NCBI taxonomy): domain Eukaryota; kingdom Viridiplantae; phylum Streptophyta; class Magnoliopsida; order Proteales; family Nelumbonaceae; genus Nelumbo; species Nelumbo nucifera. The sequence goes on from NC_142649.1 coordinate 13,913,779, forward strand.
TGGAGATGTACTCTTCGAAGTTTTGTAGGGCACATGGTACTGATGCATGTATTGCTTGAAAGGAACGGATTTGCCAATCTAGGGAGCAAAGTTGATTTCATGATTGCTAGCTGTCCAAATCCATGGTTGATATGTGGTGCTTTTCTCTACAAACCAGGCCCACGAATCCCATCTCCTATTGTCATGAAGTGGGTAGTGATCCACATAAGAATGATCACCGTCGAAGAGTATAGCTTGCGCTTTTGGGTTGGAGAGGTAATACTCTAGCGTCTGATTGGAATCGTAGGTTTGGCCAAAGTGACCTATAATGCCAAAGGTGTAGGGAACATCGGGTCCCACTTTGGGAGTAGTTGTAAAAGAAAATTGATGGGCCGATTTTCCATATCCAATCTCATAAAAGTAATGAGTGTTATACTATAGGTTCTTAATGGTGGCATGATGAATGAAGCCAGATGTATAAATGTAATAGAACTGATTCTGGGTTCGATGGCATGATGAAGGAAACACTAGTCTTCACTTTCAGCATGTAACTTTATAACAACGAATAACACGGGCGATGGTGATGGGCTGAAAACTGGGCAGATGGGTGAATGTGAGAAACATAACCAAAGTAAAAGTGAAAGTAGAACTAAATTAGAATTGATTATAATAAGAAATATGAATGGAAAAGTAAATTAAACAAGAAGGCAGCTAGCGGGTGGATAAGATGCCAGCCACCCACTTAAAACACGAGAACAATTTGAAAGACTTTAAGGTTGAACCTTTGGTTCTGATACCAAGTTAGAATTTAAGGAAGGATAAAAAGAATGCAATGATTGAATATGATAATTACATCATATTTATAGACTAAAACAGAGATCAAACCTATTCAAACTCAAATTCTTAAACTCTATCTGGGACTCTATAGTGTATTTTAATCTATCTCAAACTCTAATATAACATAACAAAGTTTTATCCTATTGAGAACTCCTAATGTAACTATGTTCCTTATCATAACAACCAATACATCAAAGCCTTATCTAATTATCTTAATTCTCTAACAAGCTCAGACAACTACGGCATTGCTTGGCTTATTGTTTTGACAAAATTGGGTTGCAAGGGGTGAAGGTACATATGTCTAACATCCATGAAAAAGCTATTGGTGATAAAAGCACTGATCAAATAGTTAGAGAGTTGGGAAATTTAACCAACCTAAGAAGTTTAAGCATTAGAAAGTTAAGAAGGCAGCATGAAATGATATCCATTCCTTGCATGCAACTTCTGAATCAGAGGACGAACTTCTTGATTTCAATTCCATGTCCTCTCCTCCCTTGCTTCTTCAGCTCTTATGGTTGGTAGGGCGTTTAGAGAGATTGCCTAGCTGGATTACCTCACTCCATAGCCTAGTCTACATAGGTTTTGCAATCTTCAATGTTAAGAGATGACCCCGTTAATTAGAGTGCTTCAGTCATTGCCTAATCTAATGAAGCTCTTTCTCAGTCGAACACATGATGCAGAAGAGCTGTATTTTGAGGCAAATGGGTTTAGAAAACTGAAGGAGCTAGACGTTTTCAATTTTGACAGATTGAGTTAGTGATAGTGGAGAAAGGTGTAATGCCTGTATTAGAAGAGGTGGTCATCCGGTCTTGTAAGGAATTACGAAATCTGCCTTTGGGTATTGAGCATCTCATAAATCTAAAAGATCTTAACTTGATCGACATGCCCGAGCAATTGGAGAGGATGGTTCTATGTCCAGACGATGTTGAACATGACCATAAGCAAGTTGAGCATATCCCAATATTTAGTTTACTGCCATTTGCGATAGATGCAAGGTTACTTATACACATGAAGAGTTCAAAAGAACTGTTAGCATATCCTATATCTCCTTACTTCTAAGAGATAATTGGCTGTACATATCTTAGCTTCTTATCTTTTTTTCTTTCCTTCTTGTATTCTCTTTAGGTCGCCGACCTTGTCTCCCTATTGTATCCCAATTATATTTAGCTCTACTATAAATAGAGCTGTAGCCTATTGAATTTAATCATCAAGAGAAATTATTCCCTTCTCTATTCGTTCTTCTTGGCCTCGTATCATGGTATCAGAGCCTTTGCTTCAGAAGCTCATCCGCCCAACCAACTGGAGCCCCGCGTCATTCTGAATTGAGCACTCGGCAAGTGTCTGCTCCCACTGGAGCTGCTTCCCTTGAATCCCCAGAGTTGGCATGTAAGACAATTGTGTTCCCATCGGAAGCTTCATCATCGGCTTTGCCTCGTCTTCTACTCCGGAGGAATTGACGACATCGGCTTCGTCTCTCTTCACTCTTACGGAGACTAAGTCATAGAAATCTTCGTCAGAGGAACCATAGTCGTCGAAGTTCCTCTTCGAAGAAATCCGGTCGTGCCATTGATTGACGCAGTCAAATTTCCTCTTCGTCAGAACTTCTTGAGCTTCCTCAAGAAGTACCGAACCGCCGAAGTTGCTAGCGCTGTCACCGCCAGGAGAGAGAGTTCAGGGACGGCCTACGGTAAGGTGGCAGAAGAGGTTCTTAACACCGGTGGTTGTCGCTGAAAAGACCCCGACCTGCTTCTTCATCTATTGGTTTTCCACGAAGGCGGTGATCTCATTCGCGTACGAGACCTGCGCTTGAAGGTGTGCTACATTCCCTTCCTCTGCTTAAGCCAGACAAACCCACTGCTTAAACCAGCGGTTCACATCTTGTGGTCTGCGAATTAGAAAGGAAGGTTACGTAGGTGCAGAACCTTCGCCAGCGTCTGCATGTACCAGAATTGAGGCTGCCCCGATGAAGAAGACATTAAGGATTCTGTGAAGTTTTTTCTTTGAGGTCAGTATTTTCCCGTGATTCGTATTACTCCAAAGATCTGTGTTTCTCCTCATGGATTCATCTAAAGCTGCTCAACATATCTCTCATCCCATCATTGTTGCCTTCGATGGCTCAAATTATGATTTATGGTCCCAAGAGATGTGCAGTTTTCTCAAGGGACGCCTTCTATGGCGATGTGTGACTGGTGAGATTCCCAAACCTACTAAAATTGCTGATGAAACAGAAGATAAATTTGCTGAGTGAATAGAAAAATGGGACGGGAAAAATCATCAAATATTAACCTGGTTTCGCAATACTTGTATTGCAAGCATCAAGTTGGAATTTCGCAGATATGACTCTCCTAAAGAGGTATGGGATTTCTTACAAGCCCGTTATTCTATTTCTGATGATGTGCATCAATTTCATCTCTATAGGCATCTTCACCGTATGAAACAGCAACCTGAACAGACCATCCACATTTATGTCTTTGAATTACAAGTTCTTTGGGATCAGTTAACACAGTGTGATCCTGAATTGGATAGTACTTCTGCAGCTACTACTTACTCCAAGCTTCACGATTGCCAACGTGTTTGGCATCTTCTGATGACTCTCAGGGATGAGTATGAACCTATTAGTGGTACTCTACTTCATCATAGCCCATTGCCTTCTCTTGAAGTTGTAATCAAAGATTTGCTTTATAAAGAAACTCGTCTAAAAACGCTTCGAGATGAGCGATCCTTATTATCTACTGATGTTGTTTTTGCTACTCCGAGTACATCTGCTATTTCTTCAACTAAACCTTCAAAATGGACCTTCTGCAATTACTGCAAGAAGACTGGTCATACTATTTCTGAGTGCCGCTGCTTGCAAGCCAAAATGGCGTCTGGACAGAAGTCCTCATCCATGGGTTCTCAGGCTTCTAGTTCTACTGCAGCTGCTGCCACAGAGAATTCTTCTGATAACACCTCTCCAAAATTTTCCCTTAGAGAACTCCAAGCTCTTGTTCACCAGCTCCAACCTGATTCTGGTATGCCTTCTAATTCAGCCTTGTCTGTCACTCCAGGTACTACCTCATCATGGTATTTTGATTCTGCCTGCTGCAATCATATGACATCAAATTCATCACTGTTTACTTCCCAATCACATCCTTCTATTGCACCAACTGTTCATACTGTCGATAGTTTCATCTTAACTGTCAAAAGTGTAGGCACTGTTTCAACATCTCGTTTATCACTTCCTAACACCTTTTTGTTACCTCAATTATCTAAATCTTATATCTGTTGGACAATTATGTGAACTTTGTTTTGAAATACATTTCTCAAGTTATGGTTGTACTGTGCAGGATCCACGGACAGGGAAGATCATTGGGACAGGCCGTAAGGTTGGGAGACTGTTTGAGCTATCATCTTTTCAATTACCATCTCTTGCTGCTGTTGTCACCTTTAGTGTCTGGCATTCTCGCCTTGGTCACATTTCTACCTCAGGATTAGGATGATTAATTTCTAATGGATGTTTGGGTCCTGTTAAAACAACACACTTTGATTGTGTTTCCTGTCCTCTTTCAAAACATCATGCTTTGCCTTTTACTATAAGTGATTCTGTTTCTTCTGCACCTTTTGATCTCATTCATTCTATTATTTGGGGCCCTTCGCCTCATAATACCATGGGTGGTTTGCGTTATTTTGTGATCTTCATTGATGATTTCTCTCAATATACATGGATTTATCTCATGCGTAATAAATCTTAATTATCTGCAATCTATATTCAATTTGCCACTATGATCAAAACTCAGTTTTCCTCTATCATTAAAACTTTTTGCACTGATAATGCCATAGAATATAGAGATTCTATCCTTACCCAATTTCTTTCACAAAATGGAATTATCATTCATAGATCTTGTCCCGGTACCTCTCAACAAAATGGGCGTGCAGAACGAAAACATAGGCATATTCTTGATACTATTCGAGCTCTTTTAATCTCTTCCTCCTGTCCTAAACGTTTTTGGGGGGAAGCAGCCTTCACTGCTGTTTATACCATCAATCGCATTCCTTCTCCTGTTCTTGGTAACATTTCTCTTTATGAACGATTGTATGGCCATTGCCCTGATTACCAGTCTCTTTGTGTATTTTGTTGTGCTTGTTTTGTTCTATTACAACCTCATGAACATACCAAATTGGAACTAAAAGCACGTCTATGTTGTTTTCTCGGGTATGGTATTGAACATAAAGGATATCGGTGTTGGGATCCTCTTTCCCAACGATTTCGCATATCTCGTCATATTACCTTTTAGGAACACAAAATGTTTTCTAGTCTCTCCCCATTTCAAGTTACCCTGACATCTTCACATTTTTTTTTCTGATCCCACTATCTCACTTTTTCCTGATGATTTACCTACAGGTCCGACTACTTCTTCATCTGATAGATCTAACAGTACTGCACAACCTGCAGCTTCTTCTGATGCATCTACCTTGGCTATGGATCCTCCAGCTCTGCCATCTTCTGAGCCCTTGATTCCTCATGATGAATTAAAACTATGGGACAACTTCTACTGGAAAAAACCATGCCTCAATTTTCTCCAAGCATTTCTTTAGTAAATTCCTTATTTTATTTGATTCCATCATCATATTTTTCTTCTTTTCTTACAACATTAAAGTTCAGTACTCTTCATATTATTAGTTGCACTGTGATCCAATTCTTACTGTTTGGTTCAGTAGAATTGGTCCCACTCCCGTTCCTTGTTGGCATATTCCCACATTTCAGTGAATGGCCATTTATTCTCCCTTTTTTGGGAATAAAATTTCATTCCAATTGATTTCAATTTCCATTCAGATTTTTATATGAACCAAACAAACTATGAGAATAGACTATTCCTATTTCAATTCTGATTCGGGTTCCAAAGATGTTCACGTCCTATTTCTTCCTAAGCGAATTGACATTATTTTATTTTATTTTATTTTTTACACAGGTTTGACTCGGCAAACACTACTCAATGACCAATGCAATTGGTAAGATAGGTCTTCTTTTCTAATATTATTGATCATTCTCAACTATTTTAGGTGAAGGGGTTTGCCTTTGAAATATCATTAAAATTAAAAAAAAAGAACTTGTGGTGGGCTTTATTTAACATGTAAAATTCTTTGACAAAGATTAGGTACTGAGAAACAAAAGAAAGAAAAAGTATGAAAATGTTTTAAATGAATTCCAAATATAACTTTTATTTCTTAATGTGAATATATTCCAAAAATAATCTTTCTTAATTTCTTTGATGTAAATAGCCTTGTATATAAAACAAAATATAATGCGTTGTATGTGTAATTGAGCTGAGTCTCGCCCTTTGGAGCTCGGTTGTATCTTTTCTTTCTTTTTTGTTTTTAATAAATTTTAATTTTACTTATAAAAAAATCCTAAAACCCATTTTCACTTTAAAATCCACTTTTCAAGAAAAAAAATAAAACTCACGTGTTTGGATATCTGCCGGTCAATCCCAATAGATCTGCAAATTGGATTGTATTAAACTCAACGACCAATGACTTTTCAGCCTGAAGAGTTTGTTTGGTGCCCAAATTGACTTCTCTCCTCGACCTTTATCGATGGAGTACTGAGCTCCAAAATGCTTTATCTTCAAGCTTGCTTATATGGTCCTGTTCTATGGCCGAATTTAATATTAAAATATCAAATATGAGAGAGAGAAAGAGAGAAGAGATGTAACGAAAAATCAAGCCGCCCTTGCTATGATCATTTGATGTAGGATAAATTATTGAAATTTGGATCAAGGAATATATGCAGAAATCCAATCCATGCATTGATATGACGCTGCAAAATTCTAATCAAGCTGACAATCAAAAGCATCTGCCGCTCGTGCTAGGCCCTACCTACAGATATATCCTTAGGTGTACTATGACCACAAACCTTTGGAGCTCCAACTATCTCTAACAATCTTTGCTTTTGGGGGCAGAGGATCCATCTGATGGCAGATGACTGAATTTCATTTCTAGGAGATTTATGGTTCCTAATTCTAGGAGATTTATGGTTGGAATTAGGAAGCTTCTCCCTATTGATGATTTTGAGTAATCTTCTGATCAAACTAATGGCTCAATTTCTTCGTCTCATGATCTCATCACTTGGATTATCATATATAGTAGAAAGTAGATCATTTGTGTTTATATAAAAGCATTTTGGTCTGATCATTCATTTTGTTCGATAAAAGGGTTGAATTTTTGGACTGTCCCAACATACCTAGGTTTTGACCCCTTTTAAGAATCTCACTGATTGGCATATCAAAGACAACCCAATCCGACACATAGTGCAGTACCATAATCAAGTCTATGGGTCAGGTGTAACATTATAGTTTTGCCCATCTATCTCCAAGGTCCAGGGCAATAATGGAATTTTGGTCCGGTTCAGGGTTTCAAGAAAACCCACATTGCATGTACTACAGGTCTCACCCTGACAGATAAGACAAGCCACCTCAACCAACTTGGTGATACATCAGTGTCAGCCTTGGCAGGATAAATCACCCCAGATCTATCCAACGGCTGTGAAGATTCTAAATTAACATGAGTCTCATTAAGTGTCCAGTTTAAGGGTATTACACAGAAACACACCACAATGACATGAATCAATTATGTACTTTATTCATTTACAATAAATGTCAAAAGATACATCAATCCGATTGGAGATAAGGGCATAACTGTCTAACAACTCCCACTTGCACTTTGGTCCAATCGGGTACAAGCTGGAGTCCCATACTTTCCACGTATTTCTCAAACACTTTCTGTGTCAATGGCTTAGTTAATGGGTCTGCTACATTTTCCGCTGATGCTACCTTCTAAATCAGAATGTCCCCTCTTCCAACTATCTCCCGCAGTACATGGTACTTCCTCTCGATGTGCTTCGACTTTGAGTGGGCTCATGGCTGCTTAGCCTGAGCAATGTCTCCAGTGTTATCACACCACAATGGAATGAGTGATGTGCTAGATGAAACTACTTTTAATTCCTGAATGAACTTCTTCATCCAAACGACTTCCTTGGCAGCTTCGCTTGCGGCAATGTTCTCGGCCTCGACTGTGGAATTTGCGGTGGACCCTTGTTTACTACTTTTCCAGCTAACAACACACGATCCTATTGTTAAGATATAACCAGATGTAGACTTTCTATCATCTGGATCTAACTGGAAATCGACATCAGTATACTCCTAGATTTGTAGTGAAATACCATCGAATACCAGACAAAACTCTTTTGTTCTTCGAAGCTATTTTAGTACGTTTTTCACGTCCTGAGAAATATCAGGACAAGTGCACAGTATGGCATACATGATGCACCCTACGGCTGAGACATAAGGAATCTCTTTCATGCCTTCAATCTCTTCGGGAGTCTTGGGAGACATACCCTTGGAGAGAGTGACTCCTTTTTTGGAATTCTCCATACTGTATCTTTTGACTATCTTGTCAATGTAAGCAGACTGGGATAATCCTATTATCCTCTTCGATCTATTTCTATAGAGTCGAAGACCCAATATGTAGGAGGTTTCTCCAAGATCATTCGTGGAGAATTGCTGTGAAAGCCACACTTTCACTGTAGTTAACATTCATACATTATTACCAATAAGTAGAATATCATCTACATACAGAACCAAGAATGTAACCTTATCCCCATTGGTCTTCTTGTAAACACAGGGCTCATCCAGATTTTGCTCAAAGTCAAACTGTTTGATAGTAGAGTCAAACCAGATGTTCCAACTTCTAGAAGCTTGCTTAAGTCCATATATGGATCGGTTGAGCTTACATACCATAAGTTCCTGACTTGCAGCTATGAAACCTTGCAGTTGCTACATATAGATATTTTCAGTAAGATCTCCATTCAGGAACACAGTTTTGACATCCATTTGCCAAATCTCATAGTCATGGTACGCTACTACAACTAACAGGATTCTAATGGATTTAAGCATGTCCACAGACGAAAATGTTTCCTCATAATCGATTTTCTCTTTCTGAGTGTACCCTTCCGCCACAAGACGAGCCTTGTAGGTCTCAACTTTACTATCAGGGCCTTCTTCCTCTTATAGATTCATTTCCAACCAATTGCCTTTACCCTAGGGGGCGGATCTAGTAGAGTCCAGACTCCATTGGTCTCCATTGAGTCCATCTTAGCTCTCATGGCATCTACCCATTTCAAGGAATCTATGTCCAACATAGCTTCCAAATAAGTCATGGGGTCCTCCTCACTGGTCGTGGCTTCCACTAAGTAACTTTCTTGGTCATAGCCATAACGAACTAGAGGCCTAGAAACCCGGGTAGATCTTCTAGGTTGGTTATTTTCTGGAGCTGGTGAGACATCTTCCACTACACCTGGGCTCTCCTCATCAAGAAGAACTTATTGATGATGATTATCCAAGATGTAATCTTCTTCTAGGAAGTGGGCATTTCAACTACAATACATCTTTTGCTCATTTGGATTATAGAATAAGTAACCCATAGAGCCTTTGGGGTAACCTATAAATAGGCAACAACTGGTCTTGGATTCCAATTTGTCCACACTAGTTCTTTTAACATGTGCCGGACAATCCCAAATCTTCAAGTGTCTTACACTTGGTTTCTTACTGGTCCATAGCTCATATGGAGTCTTAGCAACGGGTTTGGTTGAAACCCGATTCAGCACGTAAATCGCAATCTCTAATGCAAAACCCCAAAAGAATGTAGGTAACTCTGAGTGGACAAGAAGTGATCAGACCATATCTAATAGAGTCTGATTTCTCCTCTCTGACACACCGTTTAATTATGGTGTAGCAGGAGGAGCTAGTTGTGATACAATCTCATTTTCCTTTAAGTAGTCACTGAATTTGTCAGAGAGATACTCGTCGCCTCGATCTGATCGAAGGGTCTTAATTTCTCTCCCTAACTGTTTCTTGACTTCTTGTTTGAATTCTTTGAACTTTTTAAAAGATTTAGGCTTATGTCTAATTAGGTACACATAATCATACCGTGAGTAATCATTGGTAAAGATTATAAAATAAATGTGCTGGTTACATGTCCTAATATTCAGGGAATTACCGTTGCCCACTTTGCCATCTTACCTTGAAGGTAAGGTTCACAGGTTGGAAGATCTTCTACAGTTAGAAAATCCAAAGGACTATCCTTTACCAACCTTGTGATACAATCTACATTAATGTGGCCAAGTCGGTAATGCCACAGGCATGTCGGATTAATTGTATCATGAGTGCTCTTCTTGGGGATTATTTCTGACGTAGTTTCGGTAATGTTTATTTCTAGAGAAGGATGGAGAACATAGAGACCGTTCTCAAGTTCTCTGTATGCGAGGAGTTTGTTATTCCGTTTAATAGTAATCACATTACTGAATAAGATAGAATAACCATCCATGCATAATTTTGAGACAAAAATTAAATTTCTTCTTAAATTAGGTACGAAAAGACAATCTTTAAGTACAAGTGTTCCTTTTCTGAAAACTAGTTCTACAATTCCTATAGTTGTAGCTGTAACTGTTGCAGAAGTCCCCAAGTAGAGCGTTACTTCTTCGTCACTCAGCCTTCTACTTATCTTGAACCCCTGCAGTGAGTTACACTCATGAATTGAAGCCCCGGAGTCAATGCACCAAGAAGTAGAAGTGACCAACAAATTGGTCTTTATGATAAAAGATTCAAAATTACCTTATTTCTTAGTCTCCAAATATTGAGGACAATTCCTCTTCCAATGGTCGGTCTGTTTGCAGAAGTGACAGGCATCCGATGCCTTATTCTTCTTCTACTTTTTAGTTTTGCTACCCTTCTTCTAAGCCTTCCTTTTAGCCTTATGCTTTTTCTTGCCTGATTTGACACCTTCAATAAGCATGGCTATCGACTTATCCTTCTTAATCAGTTCTTCAACCTTCTGCAACATATTGCTAAGTTCCTGAAGGCTAACTTTTATTTTATTAATGTTGTAATTCATGATAAACTGATTAAAGGACGGCGGTAAGGAATTGAGGACAACATCAATTTTGGTGTCATGATCTAGCCCTGACCTGAGAGCCTCTGGTTCATTGATATAACCCATCATCTTTAGGCAATGGTCATGAACCTGTTGACTCTCGGTCATCTATGCGGTCATAAACAATTTTAAGACCTTTTGTCAAGTAGAACGGTTCTGCTCTTCATACATAGTCTTCAGATTATCCAATATATCCTTGGACACTTCGATCTTATCGAATTGTCGCTGTATCGAACTGTCTAAACAGGATATCGGGTAAGTTTTTCTCTTTCCATTCTTGATACTCTTTTCTTTAAGCCTCAGAAGCCCTGTCATCCAGACGATCCGGAGCAGGGTTCTTAGCAATTTTGTCCAATTTCTCGGACATCAGAACCAACATAAGTTTTTAGAACCAGTCAGCATAATTAGGGCCCTTGAGTTTGTTATCATCCAAAAATTTGGTGAAGTTTCCATTTGCCATTTTTGGTAAAGGAAAGACAGATTTGTAAGTCCATAACCTAATTGATTCATGTCATCACATAGAAAGGGTTTTTAATCTATGTTCAATTTCCATTTTGGGCATCTCTGAGATTCCCTCCAATCTTAGTGATGGAGACAGTTATGTCTTTGGAAATGTGGAAAACCACATGGGGTGCATGGTGCCAACTGTTTCAGCTACAAAACCCCACCACCTTCTGTGAAGGATCTTATCCACTCATCTTATGAGCTTTCCCTTTGACCTCTATCAGACAAGGTTCATAGCCATTTTAGGTTGAACTTTCTATTCAGTAAGTGCTCACCCATCATGTTCATGAACGCCAAGGTACCATTAGAGAGTCTTTCATTTTAGGATAGGCCCTTTCCACATCGGTCTATGATGCCCCTATCATCTTATGAAGTAATTCAGCTGATTGCATTAACAGATGGATAACCCAATTTTATGGTGCATCTCCACCCACCAATACAACCAACCTTCATACTAATGATGGAAGGCCTTTAGAGAGTTTCATCATATAAATCTCCCTATTACATGCACTTATATTTTTAGGAGGGAACGAGTAGTTACGCCTTAGTTTAATTTAGGTCAAATCAAAGTGGCTCCCACTGACTTTCATAAAGCCAGATTTAGATGGGATCTAAACGGCTAGGGTTCTGCACGGTTCCTCTTGGGGAGGAAGCTAGTGTAGGGCCCACCACGTAGAGAGATCATCCAATAATCTTAAGGATGCCATGGTAATGATGTGCATTCAGCCATGGTGTGCGAAAGAGCCACTATCGTTAGCATGGGCTAAGTGCTTATGGCCCATGAACGTAGCACATCACACATCCATACATCACATGCATGAAATCGATAATTGATCCAATCAATTAAATAACTGTAAAACCCATAAATAAAGCTCATTTTAATTCCATAATATTACCAATTAATATTATCTAGGTATATGGGCCGAATTGCTCTATATTATCTAGGTATATGGGCTGAACTGCGAAGAGCAGTTCGACCCATATTGCATTTATGCTGAATTGGGCTAAAGCTGTTTTAACAGATTAAAACTGGTTTTACAGATGTGGGCCAAATTGTATCTTGCAATTAACCATCAATCCCTCGAGCCATATGGGAAATTTTAGGGCTGAAAACAGCCCCCATCGAACCATAGATTCGGTCCAACAAGTTTGGTCCAATCTAGTTCGAATGGGTCTAGGGTTTGATGTTTAATTCAATATTCAATTCAAGAAGATGATATGAAATTAAACAACTGATACATGACAACCAAGAATCAGTAAGAGGGCTGTTCGTAAGACTGTTACCCTACAAAACAAAGATCAGTTTGTAGTATGCAGTTTCCAAAACTGCAAATCACAGATCGCTGAACCCGAATCTAAGAAATTCTCTCATTTGCGGTTTTTGCTTCATTTTTAAATGAAATAAAATAGAAAACCTAATTTTCTTTTAATATTACATCATATTCGAATTCCTATACATTCCGTCTAAAAATTAAAAAAATAAAATTAATTACAGACCAAGAATGAATAGAATAAATCAACAGGTGCGTAGATTTCTTGTGCCAATAAAAGAATTCGATCTCCACCATATGAACAACCCAAATCCAAGAAAAATATATAGAACAATTCTAAATATAAATCATAAAGATTTAATTTCAGGTCATTCACCCAAAAACTAGGAACCGATTTCCCAAAAAACGCTAATTGTGCAAATCAGGTAGAATGCCTTCTGCCCATTTGCGTAGATTCATATATGGTTTAATTCGGTTCAAGATTTGAACCTGGATCTTATACCACTGAAGGAATAAGAGATCCCTCATATGGATGGCCGAACCCTGTAGGAGGGTTGGGCGAAATTTCAAAAATTTCTCTCTCCCATTTGGGAATCGCATTCCCTATTTTAGAAAACTGCATTTTCAAGGATCAATCTTGAACTAAAGTAGACCAGATCTGAAACCAAAAGGGAGGAGAGGGATATACCTGATATGGAGTAGCAGTAACTCCCAATGAAGGTGTTCACACCCAAGGAGAAAACCAAAAACTGCTTCCACTGAAGATGACACAGTGTGAGGTGAAAAGGATCAGTAGGACGACTCTTTAGCAAGAACCGAATTCTTCAGCAAGAATGGAGTAGAGGGCTGGTGAGCACGACTTTAGATTGCTTCTTCTGCCAAGAAGCAATATCAAGAACAATTCTTGATCACTCCCACAAATAGAGATTGAACTGGGTAGGGGCGGCAAGAATAGGGAAGAACTCTGCACTTTTCTGTGTCTTGTCTGGTGTCTTTTGCATGTCCTCCTTGCTCTCTTATTTATAGCCTTAAAGAGACAACCTCCTAATCTGATTAGGAGTTTCCTGATCCAAATCTTTATTTGGATCTGGACTCTTTAAGTGATAAAGTTAATCCTTTATCTTATCTATAGTTTAAGATCAGCTTAATCCTAATCAAATTAGGAGTTTCCTTATCCAAATCTTTATTTGGATCTAGACTCTTTAAGTGGATAAGACTTATCCTCTTATGCTTATCTGCTGATCCAAATCTAGATCTGCTCCTATTTAATTAATCTAATTAACTCAGCTCGAATTGGGCTTTAGGCCCATTAAGTTTATGTGCTCACTTAACCTCTTAACCTGCTGCCCAGTTGGCTCTCTTTGTATGTCATGGGACCCAAACATTGATCTATACATCAGCCACATGGTTTCAACCCAACCTTTGTTACAAGGCCTGGCCGAATTCACTGTAGGACACAATGAACCCTTGAGTCCATCACCATGGTCTCTTAATGGGCCCAACATTTACACTAAATGGTCCTTGGGTCCAGCCACCTTATGAATACCCAAGGACTATGGGCAGATGCAAGATTAGCCCATCAGGTATTACACTCAATGGTCTTACACTTAACCTCTTAGCCCATAATGATCAAACACTACCCGACAAGAGAGAACCTCTCCCTCGGCTGCAAGGAACAATGTTGTACTCTCTACTCACATGGATCCTAGGAATTAAAACCTTTTTACAAACATTTTGAAACCATAATATATATATATATATATATATATATATATATATATATATATATATATATATATATATATATATATATATATTGCAAAACGGTTGAAATCAACTACCGACAGTTTAGGTTTCCATCGGAGAGAGTGCATCCTCGACCATTCACTTTGTCTGACAAAGGGGCTGATCTTGTCACTATGATCACCCACTGAGATGAATTCTCGGACTGTCCCAACATACCTAGGTTTTGACCCCCTCTAAGGATCTCACTGATTGGCATATAAAAGACAGCTCGATCCGACACCTAGTGCAGTACCATAATCGAGTCTAGGGGTTAGGTGTAACATTCCAGTTTTGCCCATCTATCTCCAAGAAAACCCACACTACATGTACCTCAGGTCTCAGCCTTGTAGCTGAGACAAGTCACCCCAACCAACTTGGTGATACATCAGTGTCAGCCTTGGCAGGATAAATCGCCCCGGATCTATCCAACGGCTGTGAAGATTCTAAACTAACACGAGTCTCATTAAGTGTCCAGTTTAAGGGTATTACACAGAAACACACCATAATGACATGAATCAATTATGTACTTTATTCATTTACAATAAATGTCAAAAGATACATCAATCTAATTGGAGCTAAGGGCATAACTGTCTAACATTAAATACATAGTACAACAAGGAAACTAACTGATGAGATAACATGATAGGTTCCTGAACTCCAATACCTTAAGGTCTCTTCATCATTATCTTAACATGCCCCCTTCAAGTGAACTATCTACTAGAACATGAAGCTTGAATTTAGACCACTGGAAACTCATCTCACCGAGTGGTTTGGTGAACTCGCTTGCTACCTGATCTCCTGAGGATACAAACTACATTTGAATCCTTTTGTTAAGTACCAAGTTCCACAAGAAATGGAAGTCTACTTCTACATGTAATGTCCTGGCATGAAAAATAGGATTGGATGCTAGAAAGGTTGCTCCAATATTATGACACCAGATCGTTGGTGCTTGGGGTAGTCGAATCCCTAGATCATCAAGAAGTGCTTTCAACCATAAGATCTTAATGGTAGTGTTGACACATGCTCGGAACTCTGATTTAGTTCTAGACCGTGCCACAGTTGCCTATGTCTTGGAACTCCAAGCTATGAAGTTCTGGCCTAGGAATATCGCATATCCTCTTGTGGATCTCTTGTCATCCGGACACCCCGCCCAATCGGCATCTAAAAATGCCTGAATAGATAATGGGCATGAGTTGGAAGCGAAGAAAAGCCCATGGTCAATGGTGCCTTTCAAGTAACGCAGTATATGCCTTACGGCAGCCCAATGATCAATTGTCGGTGTGTGAAGAAGCCGGCACACCCTATTTACCACGAATGCTATATCAGACCTAGTAGTAACATACTGTAGAGCCCCAACAACACTCCTGTATTCAGTAGGGTCCTTCAAGGATGTTCCACTAACTTTGAAAAGTTTGCTATTGGCCGCCATTGGAGAAGAATAGGTTTGGCATGGACCATATGAGCCCTTTGTAGTAGATTAAAAATATAACTTTTTTGTGAGAGAAGCAGACCAGATTTCTATGAATAAGTTCCATGCCTAAGAAATAACGGTTAGGTTCCAAGTCCTTTAATGAGAAGACAGTAGCAAGTTTGGAAACTACACTTCAATGGCTTGAGACATATTGCTTATAACGAGTATATCACCTACATATATGAACATGTAGATCCGAACCCCATCTTTAGAGTACACAAACAATGAGGGGTTTGATTGAGCACTGAAAGCCAATGGCAAGTAAGTGGGACGTAAGGCAGGCATACTAGGCCCGCGGTGCTTGGCGAAGCCCATGAAGAGCCTTGTCAAACTTGCATACATGTGAGGGGTATTGGGAGTGTTCAAACCCCTTGGGCTATTGGACATAAATCTCTTATTCAATGAACCCATTTAAAAAGGCATTATCAAAATCCAGTTGGCGAATGCACCATTGTTGAGAAACGGCAAGGGCACGCAATGTGTGAATGGTCAATTGTTTTGCTACTAGGCTGAAAGTGTCACAAAAATCCACTCCTGGAACTTGAGAAAAACCTTGGGCAACTAAAATGCCTTGTATCTCTCTACTGGACCATCTGGCTTGTGTTTTATTTTGAAGACCCATTTTGTACCAATAATGTTCATGTTGGGTTTTCTAGGCACCAATCTCCATGTATTATTTCTCACTATAGCTGCATACTCCTTTCTCATTGCATCACGCCAATGAGAGTGTTTTGAGGCTTCAAAAAAGGTAGTGGGCTCTTTGGAACCAGGATTTAATTGTGCAACTAAGGCATTTGGTAATGGGTACCTGATTGCAGTGCTGGTCTGCCTTGGAAGTGAGCCATCCATTGACCTTGTGACCATGCGGTGGTTGCGGCTAGGTTGTGGAACTGGTCTAGTCGCATCCAGTAAATCCTGTACAAGCCGTGTACGCCGACGTGATGTAGACGACTCAGCATGGGAGATAGGAGAAGGAGAGATGCCAGTTTCGCTCATGGGCCTATTAATGGGCTTGTTGTCATGTGCCTCAGATTGTTGGTGCTGGATGGTTCATCAGGAGAGTACAACATGCGTAGATCTGAAGCAACTTTAGTGGTATGGTGTTGCAGATCTGGGACAGCTGTAGTGGTGGGTCAAGAGATGTGTGCAGGTCCCTGAATAAAAACGCCATTATGCTCCACCGAGGAGACATTATCTAGCTTGGCATGGTTAGGAATGCCTAGAAAGGTCACCTCATCGAATATGACATGTCTGCAAATGTATTCTCGACCTCTGGGAGAGTGGTAGCACCTATAGCCTTTGTGTTTGTCACTGTAACCCAAGAAGATGCACTTCATAGATCGGTAGTTGAACTTATTTGTGGGAGAGTGGATAGCATGCACAACCGAAGATCTTCAACATTTTGTAATCTAGAGTCATTCCAAAAAGCTTCTCATATGGTGATTTACCGCCAATCATGGGACTTGGGAGTCTGTTAATCCAAAAAGTAGCCATGATAGCCGCATTGGCCCACAAACTAAAGGGAAGAGACAAGGTGGCCACTAGAGACTGTGTTGATTCTATAATATGTCGATGCTTCCTTTCAACAGTGCCATTTTGTTCATGGGTGTAAGGACAAGTAAGTCCGTGATTAATTCCACATTCGTCAAGCAATTTAGAGAGTCTTTTGTACTCTCCTCCCTAATCTGATTGGAAATTTTTGATTTTTGCATCAAACATGACTTCAACATGTCTCTTGAAATTTACAAAAATATCATAAACTTCTGATTTATTACACATGGGAAAAATCCAGGAGAATCTACTAAAATCATCAGCAAACACTACATAATATTTGAAACCCTGTTGAGACTCAACTGGAGCCGGTCCCCAAACATCTGAGAAAACCAACTCCAGAGGTCTTTTGGACTCGAAAATAGAAGATGCTAATGACAACTTGCGACTTTTTCCTAATTGACAAGTCTCACATACTGCTTGTCGTCTAAACTGACCACTGTAAGGTAAACCATACTTAGACAAGACTTGCCTCACAACCCGAAGAGCCGGATGTCCAAGCCATCGATGCCAATCATCAACTGAGACTTTTTCACCAACCAACACTGAAGGAGACTTATTTGATGAAGAATCTGGGAAGCAATATAAACCATCTCTACTGGCTGTGGGTGAAGTGTGATCAGTGACAGTACTGCTACGTTGTTCGAGTAGCGCCTCATGGTTCAACAGGATCCCGATCACATCATCGACGTCCAATTGCTCCATATCAGATCTATTGGTGACAACACTGACAACAAACTCGTATTCTGAGCCTAAGCCGCACAAAATATGCATGGCGAGATCTCTTGGCAAGATCGGTTCTGCCATAGTAGTCAAGTTATCTGTAATAGATTTAGCACGATGTACATAATCACTAACAGTGAGCATAACTTTCCTCAATGATTGTAACTGGCATCAGAGTTGAAGGATTTTGGAGCGAGAGAGAGTCGAGTAAGATTTGGAAAGAACATTCCAAACCTCTTGAGAAGACCGTAGTCCAACAACTTGCGCCATAATGCTTTCGGTCAAGTATGAGATCAACCAACTGAGTACTAACTGATCAAGTTGGAACCATCTCTTAAAGGTAGGATTTGGAATACTTCTCGATGGATCACTGGGATCAACGATCTCCTTGGGCAGAGCTGGAAATGGAGCCATCGATAATACCCATCAGCTTATGGGTATAGAGAATAGGAAGAAACTGGTTCTTCCACAACAGATAATTTTCGCTAGTTAGCTTCACTGGGATGTAGTGGGTGATGTTTGGAAGCTGGGGCAGCCCAGTGGAGTTATCAACAGTCGAGCTCACCTACTTTGATGCAAGAGAAAAATCTCTAGAAGAGGCCATGAGGACGTTGGTTCTGATACCAAGATAAAGAAATAACAGAGAGGAAACAAATGACATAAACTAATAGAATGGGAAAAACCTGTTGATCATGATTCGGCCCTGGTGTCTATTTATATACATTGAATAGGAGTTGGGATTACAATCAACTTCTATATGATAAACACGGAGTACAACAAAGAAACTAACTGATGAAATAACAGGATAGGTTCCCGAACTCCAACACGTCAAAGACTCTTCATCATTATCTTAACACTTACATCTTATTTGAAGATTTTTGTAGGGCCTCCTACTACAGGGCTCAAGAATTATACTTTTGAGATTGAACTGTACTTGACATGCACAAAATTTGACTCTAATCATGCTTCTCCCACTCGTTAATTAAGTGTGGCCCTTAAAACCTGCTTTACCCGTTGTGTGGTCTGGGAAAAATTCTAGAGAGAGAAAGTTTTACTAAAAGCAAAAAATGGATATTTGAACTTCTCAAGTCAATAGAGGCTGAATGCTATAGATCTATGATGGAACTTTTCAACCACCACCTTGCTTTCTGTATAAGAGAACATCAGGGGCTGTGAATCATCCAGCCATGCTTGTTCAGGGATCAGGACTTAGGAGAGTACAACCATGGATGATGAATTGGTCATTTAGGTTGTGTTTGGTATCATTGACACTTTTAATTGTGATGTTTTTGGTTGAACAATATAAATTTTTGAAAAATTATCTTATCAGATCACATCAGATAACTATTTCCACTAAAAAAATATAGACATAAGGATTGGGTGTTGACATTTATGATATAAACACCAAATTGGATGTTTTCTAAAGAAACACAAACACTGAATTTGTAATAGAAAAAATATATATTCTCATAAAATTTGTATTGATTTGATGAATTTTGATGAATTTTGGCCATTATATCATTGCTTTGTCTTTGATGGATTTGATTGATACAAGCATATTACTTGTATTTCGACTTCTATTCCGACCATTAAAATCTACTCTAGGGCCCATAGTTGTTCACACTGGATGACCTATCTCAATTTTCCACTTGGAGATTCCACGTAGGTGTGGCCTCAATCCATTATGACTATGACCATTGACTATGAGCATTATTGGGATTGACCATGTGAATTCATTTGTGATAGCCTGGTAGGTTTTCTGGTCCCCTGTGTATGATTTTGTCTGCCGTTCATCCGATTCGATTGATACATCAAACCCTCTTTTTTTTTCCAAGCCATATGTCATGATGGATTTTATTTTATTTTTTTATCGATTCCATGAATATTATAGCTAGCCCGTTGTAGACGCCTTGTCCCCCACTTGTGGTTGTTGACAGTAGGCGCCATTTATAACATTCGTCACGGGAACAAAAGATCAAATTACAACGGTAAAAGACTCGATATTCATCTAGTTTTTATTGTTTGAGAGACTGAATATTTGTTTGTTGAGTGGAAATGGCGGACGGTGCTTTAAGCTTTCTTATTGACAAGTTACAGTCCTTGATTGTTGAAGAAGCAAGATTGTTGAGTGGGGTTGGGAGAGGCATCAAATACATAAAAGAAGAACTTGAAAGCGTGGAGTCCTTCTTACAGGATGCATCAGAGGTGGGGGGAGACTGCCACAAGGTAGTGAATGCTTGGGTAAGTCAAGTGAGAGAGTTGGCGTACGACATTGAAGATGTCCTGGACGAATTCAATCATCGAAAATTACAGGTTCAGAATCATAAATTCATCTGCTTTATTCGTAAATCTGTTTGCCTTTTCATGGAACTGAGTCAACGCCATGAATTTGGCACAAAAATAGAAGAATTTAAAGTGAGGATCCGTGAAATAAAGGAGAGAAGTGAAAGGTATCAATTAAGAAGTTCAATCCAAGGGTCGAGTTCCAATGTCTCTAGGAACCATACAAGAACTGACTTTCGAGTAGCTTCTCTTTACATGGAAGAGGATCAAATTGTGGGCATAGGCAAGCCGAGAGACGAATTGGTGCGTTGGTTGGTCGAAGGAGAATCACGGCGTCTGGTATTTGCTGTGGTTGGCATGGGCGGACTGGGCAAGACGACGCTCGTCAAGAAGGTATTCGATGATGAGAAGGTGACTACCCACTTCGAATTCCGCGCTTGGGTAACTGTATCCAAGTCTTTTGCAGTCCAAGATCTATTAAGGGCCATGCTGAAGCAATTTTGTGAAGCAAGAAAGGAGTCACAGATCGACAGAATGGACACAATGGAGCAAATCGATTTGATTGACAAGGCAAGGGAGTTCTTAAGGCACAAGAAGTTTGTAGTCATCTTTGATGATGTTTGGAACATGGATCCATGGAACTCCATACAGCACGCTTTGCCTTGTAATAACTGTGGTAGTAGAATCATGCTTACAACACGAAACCATGAGGTAGCTTCTTACTGTGTAGAATCACTTAGTCATGTTTATAACCTGAAACCACTACCATTTGGAGATTCCTGGAAGCTTTTCTGCATGAAAGCTTTTAGGGAGCATAACTGTCCTCTTGGGCTAGAGGAGTTGTCTCATAAGATTGTAAAGAGATGTGAAGGGATGCCTCTTGCAATTGTAACTATAGGTGGGCTTTTCTCAAGGAAAACCCAAAGTGCTTTTGAATTGCAGAAATTGCATGATAGTATTGGTCATGAGCTAGAAACTAATATCATGCTCACACCCATGACAAGAATTTTGTCTTTGAGTTATAATGATCTGCCATTCCACCTGAAATCTTGTTTCTTATATTTGGGTATTTTTCCTGAAAACTATATCATCAAATGTGGGAGACTCATCCGGTTATGGATAGCTGAAGGATTTGTCAAGGAAGCAAGAGGTAAAAGTTTAGAAGATGTTGCTGAGTCGTATCTCAGGGAACTCATCCAGAGGAACATGCTTCAGGCCATGGAATTGTATCATGATGGCCGGGTAAGAAGCTGCCGTGTCCATGATCTCTTGCGTGAGATCAGTATCTCAAAGTCTGAAGAGGAGAGGTTTTGTAAAGTTACCATCAAGCAGGATTTATATTTTGTTCATCAGAGCCCCCGCCGAGTATCGGTTCACCATAGCTGTGGTGATGTTTCCAATTGGAAAAAAACAGATGTCTCCCATCTTCGATCTCTTTTCATGTTCGGGGTAGAAAATCTGAAGAAGGGGAACTGTGTGCACAGGCTTCTGGGTGACCTCAAACTACTAAAAGTACTGGATTTACAGGATGCTCCTTTGGAAAGTTTTCCCGATGAAATTGTAAGTCTCTTTCATTTGAGGTATTTGAGTTTGAAGAACACAAAGATCAGAGTGCTTCCTAACTCCTTGAGTAACTTAAGAAATCTTTTAGTATTGGACCTTAGAAATACATTTGTGAATAAGCTGCCTGTACATACAGTAAAGCTTCGACACCTGCGGCACCTTTTTGCTTATTCCTTTCACAGAATTGGGTTGCAGGGGGTGATGATGAACAAGGGGATAGGGCAGCTAACAGCTCTGCAAAAGCTAGAAGTAATTGAAGCAGATGAAGATGGAACTCGCATAGTTAGAGAGTTGGGAAACTTGACCAAACTAAGAAATTTAGGCATTACAAAGCTAAGAAGACAGCATGGAAAAGGTTTATGTGCCTCCCTCGAAAAGATGAATGATCTCCGGACCCTGCGTGCAATTTCCATACACGAGGATGAGCTTCTTGATTTGCATTCCATGTCCTCTCCTCCTTTGATGCTTCAGCTTTTGTGGTTAGTAGGGCGCCTAGAGAGATTGCCGAGCTGGATTACTTCACTCCATAGCCTAGTCTACATAGGTTTGCAGTCTTCAATGTTAAGAGATGACCCCATTAGAGTGCTTCAGACAATGCCTAATCTAATGAAGCTCTTTCTCAGTCGAACATCTGATGCAGAAGATCTGTATTTTGAGGCAAATGGATTTAGAAAACTGAAGGAACTAGACATCTGCAACTTTGACAGATTGAATTCTGTGACGGTAGCGAAAGGTGCAATGCCTGTTCTTGAAGAGCTAGTAATTCGGTCATGTGGGCAATTGAAGATTCTGCCTTCAGGAATCGAACATCTCACAAATCTAAAGGATCTTAATTTGATCGACATGCCGGAACAGTTGGAGAGGATGATTCTCTGTCCAAATGATGTTGAACATGAGCATAAGCGAGTGAAGCATATACCCAACATTTATTTTACTGCACTTTGCGAAGGACGTAGGGTTACTTACACAAACGAAGAGTTCAGAAGAACTATGGACCAATTTCTGGTGGAAAGTAACATCAATGCCTCAATTTCATGCAAGCATCTATTTCGTAAGTTTGATATTTTATTTCCATCGTCGTCTTCATTATTTTATTTTATTATTTTAGAAATCTCAGCCTTCAGTACATATCTCAGCCGTGTATATAAGGAATGATGAGACAACACCGGAAGATGTTCTCATGATTTATTTCAATTATTTATTTATTTAGCTTCATGCATGACAGGTATAACTCGGCAAACACTACTCAATGACCAATGCAATTGGTAAGCTGTAGTCTTCTATTTATTAATGGTCATCCCTAAATATATTTGGTGGGGTGCAATTGAATCGAGCTTTAATTCAACAGTTTATGTTTGAGTTCGATTTTAATTACTCTAACTTGAAGTTAATTTGTATTAATCATATATAAATATAAAAGGATAAATTATCAAAGCTTCCCCTAAAATTTGGTAATTGCAATTACCCTCTAAATTTTTTGATACAGTTACAATAGATCTCTTATATTAGAATTGTCTAAAAAGAGATATGAGAATATCCAAAATATCCACAGTTATTGTTAAGGCTGACTTCTACATAAAAAACAATACAAACTTTATAAACAATTAAAAAAAGAGAATTTGAAGTTGTAGCTTTACCTTTGATTATTGATATAAAGTGTAAATTTGGAAAATAAAACAATTTCAAAAATGAGATTGGAAGGGTTTAAAGTATTAATTCATATGAATAGAAAATTTGAAATATAATCAAGGTGCCAACCATTTGGTTGGTAAGGTCTCTTGTTGGTCATAGTGGAGACTTGAGATCGAGTCCCGCCTACACTTGGGTTGGGGGGTTATGAGTTGAAAGATGTCAACCCTTGTTGTGTAGCCCATCAAAAGAAATTTAAAAAAAAAAAAAAACAAAATTTGGAAATTTAGGGAAAGTTTCAGCAATTTACTCATATAAAACTATTCCCCACCTTGAAGTTAATTTGTATTAATCATATATAAATATAAAAGGATAAATTATCAAAATTTCCTCTAAAATTTGGTAATTGCAATTACCCTCTAAACTTTTTGATACAGTTACAATAGATCTCTTATATTAGAATTGTCTAAAAAGAGATATGAGAATATCCAAAATATCCATACAGTTATTGTTAAGGCTGACTTCTACATAAAAAACAATACAAACTTTATAAACAATTAAAAAAAGAGAATTTGAAGTTGTACCTTTACCATTGATTATTGATATAAAGTGTAAATTTGGAAAATAAAACAATTTCAAAAACGAGATTGGAAGGGTTTAAAGTATTAATTCATATGAATAGAAAATTTGAAATATAATCAAGGTGCCAACCATTTGGTTGGTAAGGTCTCTTGTTTGTCATAGTGGAGACTTGAGATCGAGTCCCACCTACACTTGGGTTGGGGGTTATGAGTTGAAAGATGGGCTACCCTTGTTGCATCAAAAGAAATAAAAAAAAAAATTGAAACCAGTCAATTACACACCCTAGAGTAGTTTTTTTCATTTCTTTTAAAATATCATTTAAATAAAATAAACTTGTGCTGGGTTTATTAAACCAGTCAACGCCTTAAGAGGAAAAATAGAGAGAGAATAAACTAAAAGGAAGAAGGTTTCACCTTAATATGTATTCGAATTTTAAATATACTTTATTTCATTCTGAAATTATTAATATGTGTTGATAGGTTCTGTGATTGTCCAAAAGGGATGGAGGGTACTAGATCACACAAGATTAGTGTCTCAACAATACCACGGTAGACAAAGCTTTCAAACTACGGAATGATCATGTACAGGCTCTCGCATATACCTAGTAGAATTACCAGGTCGTTTGATTCGATCTCTCCATGGCCAGATCTTTTTGTTTCCTTTTAATTCTTTTATTTGTTTGCTTTGTTGGTCTTTAATAGGACCTTTTATAATTAATGTTTTCTAAATAAATAACTTCCACAATCTTATACCATTTTGAGGAACCAATTTGATATATAGAGATCAATTTATAATTCATAAGGAATTTAATTTATAATTTTAGATATCATTATGTATCTGTTTATGGAATTATTGCATGTACATCAACTTATATTAGTTGGTTAAAATAAGCACAGAAGAAATCTATGAGATGTCAACTACGCTAGTCATTCTTTTTGTAACAACATTTTTTTTTCATTTTTTGAGACTATACTTTCCACCTTCCCTTTTTCTGTTCATATACATCCATATGAGGACACAGATCTATATTATCTATTAAAGAGTGAATGTCCATTTTTTTTGGAATTTTTATTGGACATTTTTTATTCCTTATCTAAGCAGCATACAACGGGCATAAAAGAGGGCATATACGTCCTTTATTCTCACACAAAAAACTGCCCACTTATAATTGTTCAAAAACTGCCCATAAATTGTAAATAATTTTATCTTGAAGATACTGTCAAGTGCAAATATTTACTAGTGTAATATAATACCTGTCACAAACTGAATGGAGGAGCCGTGAAAAGGTACAGAAAAAAAAAGCGTAGAAGATCCGAACCCACCAAAACTATATTTCACATTCCTGTCTGTTCCACCAACTGGCACAAGGTGGTTTAGGGGGTTTCAAGGTGTCAATTGGCTGGTTGATAAGGTTTACTGCTAGTCGTAGCCGAAGGCTTAGATCAAATTCTGCTTGCAATTAGTTTTTTAGTTATCAAGACTAACTTTTCAATGTAGGTGATAATAGCAGGACTCGATTCCACGTCTCTATTGGAACTACCCAGCTAACTTGCCTACTGAGCCACCATTCAATTGGCTGTAACAAGGACTTGTATGTAAAAATCTCTAAAAATTAGTATAATCTCTTCTAATCAAAATAATTAGTTACTAGCGAAGGGGCCCTGTTTCGCAGGGGCTATCACTCCATTATTTTAGTTAGCCTAAACAAAAATATAAAATTGTGATCTTTATAATTTTAATGGATTTATACAAAAAGAGTATATTTGGGACTTCATTAGTTGAGATACAAACTCGTGAACGGGAGGAGATGAACCATCCGAGTTATAAAACTTATCATGATTGACCACTTTGTTCCACCATGAGGAAGAAGCAATTTCAGACGTAGAAGCATTTTTTCCCTTTGTTTTTTATTGGTTTTAAAGCATTGAAGCATTGCCAACATCTTGGCTGTTAGGAAGTATCTCATTAGGCTTTGCCTTTTGAGTCTCCATCTTTACATCTTCCATTCAAACCATACCACGTATAAGCCTCCTTACACCTCAATCCGCTTTTAGGTCGTGTATTATTAGGAGACCAGCTATTGACTGAAGCCTAGCCATAGTTCATTTAGTTTATAGCAGAAGTTTATATTTATTGAGAATTATTAGAAAGACATTTTAACTAAAATTTGAAGTTTAAGATTTTCTGGGCATTCTACCTAACTTACTTAACCTCGATCAACATCATTCTCTCGTTTTCTTTTATATATTATTCAAATGTAATTCAAAATTAATATCAATTCAATCAACCATTTCAGAAATCTTATAGAGATTTATACAAGATATGATTTAAAGGAATTGGTAAACAAAAATTAAGCAATTTAGTACTCATAGCACATATGTTGTAGGTAACAATGATAATATTATCAACAAATAACAATAAATAGAATCTATTAGGGAAAAAATATCCAAGTTGATAGTAGAAAGTTAAACCCACAATGAATAACATATTAGATGAATAAGATTAATAAATTCAAACCATTTACAAATTCACAGGTTCAAAATGAATCCAAATCACATATATAATATTTCGTATTAAATACAGATAGTTATCCATCTTGATGCCTGATTAGAAATGATATTCGCAAATATTTAAAGGACATAAGCAGGCAGAATGAACAGGAATAAGAGATCAAGCCTCAACATTAAATCTTTGAGTGAGAATGTAAGATATGTAGCTGAATCAATTGGTGAGAGATGGAGCCTCAATATTGGATCTTTGGTCCTAGGATTTCCTGGGGAAAAATGATAAGGTCATATCAGCCTGTGGATGCTTATAGGGACAAGAGGCTTTTTGTTGAGCTGAATGCAAACTGAATTGTGGTTAGAAACCCTCAATGAATTCGATCAATTTATGAATCTGGTGGCCAACAACATAGTAGAGCTAGGTAATTTGAAGTAAGAATGGCCATTAGTGGACAAAGTTAGGTCTGTGGTCAACTGATCAACAACATAGGTGTATGCCTCTACTATGCAACTCTTAGTGTTTTCTTAGCGCCTCACCTGGAGGCGTGTTTCCAGGAATACACCTCTAATGCCTTTTAAAGCAATAACAAGAGACCTCTCCTTATTTGGAGGGTCTCCTCTATACTTCTTAAACTTCAAAATATACAAATTTCAACTCAATCCAATGGTTTGACCGAGAGAAATGATTTTACAAGTTCTGATCAGATTTGATTTCGTTTTTCTGGGACTTAGTTAAAGTTTGCCAAAATCCACAAGGCATGATGAGGCTCTTACAATGATTTCCATGTGAGACATACCCCTACCCATGGTGCTAGCCAGCAACTCCGTTGTCTTGAGAACTACTTTCCAAAGACTTGGTTGCCTTCACTCAGGAGCACATGTTGATGAGGCTTTCTAGGGAGAGCAGCAAAAGAGGGAAACAGCTCGCGTGACTGAAAAGAAGAGGGAAGGAGAAGACGTGTTGTGAGAAAGAGAAGAGAGAGAGAAAGAGAAGAGAAGAGAGAGAGAGAGAGGGAGAGAGAGAGAGAGAGGGTTATTGCGAGTAGGAAAAAATTCCAATTAGGACTGCAAATGGATCTCATTGAATCAGAAATTCCTAGATCCAGATTCATATGGATTTTCATCAGTAGGATTTATGTCAAATTTAATTTGAATTTGGATTGCAATTGAATGTTTAATAGCATTAATAGATTAAACTAAAAAAATTCCAAAATGTTATATATTATTCATAAGATGAAATAAAAATGGCTTTAATATCATGAACAATTGCATTGAAAATAACATTTTTCGTTTGAAGTCCCAAAATTTACTCCAGGGAGGGCTAAATACCTTATGCCCCGTTCACTTTTCGGTAAGTTACTTACTTGGGTAGATGCAATTACCTGGGTAAGTTTTTCCTGATAAACACTTATCTCAGGTAAATAAGGCAATGACCATTTTATCCATAGAAATCCATTATTAAAATGGACACTTTTATCCCATTCAAGTATTGGCAACTTTCCCCCTATGTGGGAAAGTTATTTACCCACCTAGGAGATGGTTATCACATTGAAGATAAACTTTCCCTAATCCCCACATAAAGCTGAAAAAAGAGCATGAGATTTTTGGTCAATGGGAACCAAAATCCCATTGTCCAACTTTTCCCCTTCTCCAAATCCATAAAAAAAGAATGCCCTCTTAAAGTTTTATTAATTATTATTAAAAATGGGATTGAAAGAAACAAGGGAAGATCCAAAAAAAAAGAATGCCCCCATACAAGAAACACATTACCATTAGCTAATCCCCAAAAGTGGAAGATCCAAAAAATCTTCATAAACTAATCTCTAGCACCTTGACTTGGCAGCTGAGAAACATTGTTGAAAGTGGTGAAATGATCCAAATCAGTACCTTGTTTCTCTAGAAAAATCTATGGGCCTATTAAGCTTCCTTATAAATATGATTAATTGAAAGGAGAGAAAGTGGGAGGCTAACTCTCTGAAAGTAACTTGTATAAAACTGAACATATAGCTCTTTAATAAAAATAGAATATTCAAACCTCCCCCCCCTTTTTTTTTTCTTTTTTTGAGTCATTCAAGCTAATTTTATCAATAGATACAATAAAGTTTTTAAATAAATCTGGAACGTCATTATCGTTCAAGCCTCAAGCCTCATCCCAATTATACAGGATCGATTACATGAATCCTGTTTCACTCCACTCTTTTTAATGCCATATACAATTTGAAGAAGGCAAAGTATCTATTAAATTGAAAAGTAAAGAACAAATATATCGAATTCAGATTTCCCTTAGTGGGATCAAATTCAAATTGGATTAAGAAAAATAGATACCATTTTAAGCCTTAATTCTAATATCTAAAATCCATGGTAAATTTCTTAACGTTTATTAATTGATATCTATTAAAACATTAATTAGTTACAAAACAGTGGAACTAAGTTGTTTCCCGAAAGTGTTATATAAAATATTAACTACTACAAGAGGGATTATTTTAAACATAAAATTAAAAATTAGAGAAACTAAATGAAATTCCTTTTGAGAGATGAATCAAACAAACCTTATAATTCTACTTGGCGTGATGGTTTGTGTATCACTTCCTAATGTGAGAGCTTTGACTACGCTAACCTTGTGTGATCTAGTACCATCCATCCCATTTGGGCAGTGACTGAAGCATTCTAATGTGAGAGCTTTGACTACGCTAACCTCTCTGCATCATATGTTCGACTGAGAAAGAGCTTCATTAGATTAGGCAGTGACTGAAGCATTCTAATGGGATCATCTCTTAACATAGAAGACTGCAAATTAACCTATATGTAGACTAGGCTATGGAGCGAATAGTAATCCAGCTTGGCAATCTTTCTAAACGCCCCACCAACCATAAGAGCTGAAGAAGCAAGGGAGGAGAGGACATATGGAAAGGAAATCAAGAAGCTCATCTCTGCATATGGAAGTTGCACGCAAGGAATGGAGATTATTTTGGGTAATTATATAGGTGCCTTATAAAGAAATTGAAATTAAAATAAAAATATATATTATAAAAGAATACAATTATATAATTTGAATATATTAAAATCTAATATAATTTATAATACTGTAGCCGGAAACTTGAATCAAATCCTGTTTGCAATTAGTTTTTTTATTGGTGTTTTTAAAAGCTGTTATGGGCTTGATTAGTGGGCTACTCTTGTATCTTTGTAAGCCCCAAAGTTTTGGTCCATCTTCCCTACCCATTGTATCTTTGTGACAACGATTTTTTTTTGTATCAATATACTAACTTTTCAATGTTGGTGATAAATTGATAATAGGACTCCATTCCACATTTCTGTGGACTTGTACCTAACCATCTCTAAAAACTAGTATAATCTCTTCCAATCAAAATAATTAGTTATTAGATGGCAGAATATTTGCTTTAGATTTGTCTACTTCCTCTTTTATTTTCTTGTGTCTCTAAATCTTCTTAGTCAGATCAATTGTCGCCTTCACACCCGAATTTGAAACTGACGGAAAAAAAAAACCCTCTAACGGTAAGATGGACGCCAAAAGTTATGAAAAACAACTATATGAAGCCAAATATCCTCTCCACTGCGTGCTGCTCTCTTCCCCTCCCTCCCCACCGCCCTCAATCCCCATCACCCTCACCGATATCAATAGCACGAGAAACCCCTTCACCATTGCCATCTTGCCATAAAAGCCCTACAACCATCTGCCGTTTTTCTGTTGAAACTTGCCAACTAAGCTGGGTCCCAGAGTAAAAGATGACCCTGTAACCCGAGTTCCACCGCCGCTGACATCTTGCCACTGAAACTTGTCAACTGAGTCGGGTCCTAGAGTAAAAGATGACCTTGCAAATCGAGCTCCATTGCTGCTTCCATCTTGCCGATGAAACTTGTAAACTGAGCTAGGTCCCAGAGTAAAAGAAGACCTTCCAAACCGAGCTCCACTGCCACTGCCACTGCCATCTTGCCGTTGAAACTTGTCAACTGAGCCAATTCTCGGAGTAAAAGATGACCCTGCAATCCGAGCTCCATTGCCCTTTTCCATCTTGCCGTTGAAACCGTGCAACTGAGCCGCTTGCCATAGTTAAAGACAACCCTACAACCGAGCTCCATCGCCTCTGCCATCTTGGCGTTGAGCTGCAACTGAGCCTGTTCCCATGGTGAAACATGACCCTGAAGCTAGTGGAGGTGTTATATGAATCATTCGTGTGGTGTGGTGCGGTTCAACAAGATAGTTTATTTTGGTTTGGTGTATATGGGGTGGACTTAGTTTTGTCTTCATCCTCTAGAGGTTTTATTCATGTTAATAGTTTATTTAGGTCTTATTTTGATTTAATTATATTGAAACAAGAAACTTGGATAATCAACGAAATAATTCAGTTCAAAACTTGGATTTCATCAAACATGTTGCTTGCAGCACCCGAAGAAATGGACAACGGACATGATCTATTGCCTTGAATAACTGGACTAGTCAATTGCCTTGAGTATTTGGATACAATAATTTCGGATCAGTTAGAAGCCTGATATGTGGGAAATTTGACGAATAGAAATTTTGGATCATTCAATTGTTCAATAGTTTCTAGATCATTCAATCGTTCAATCTTACTCAAGTAGTAGTAATTTAGAAACCCATTATACAGTAACAGTAACAAAATAAAGAGATGAAGAGAGGAAGTGAGGTAGCTCCATCTCGTACATTTTGGTCATATTTGGACATACAAAGTCAAGGACTCTGAACTTTTACGATGTTAAATTTGTTTGGAGCAGCAGTGGTGGAGAAACCTCATACCATACAAGGGAATTGTTCAAAGTGAGGATAGCGCTCATGGTTTTTTGCTCTGAATGATGTGCTTAATCATCATCATGACCAAGATGTACCAGATAAATTAGAGCTAATGAAATTTGCAAAAGTTTTGGAGCCAACAGTCCCAGTCATAAAAATAAAGTCAATAGAACATTTATAAAGTCGCAAAAAATAGTGAAATCCTTTAAAAGAAGAGAACACGGTCTGAACCAGTTATAAATCTTTGTAACCCAATTATATAATGATGCAAGAAAAGCATGATTTCCCCAAATTCAAGTAACTAAACCATTAGTAGTTTTCAAAATAATGGTCCAATCACTTGAACTTTTAGGATTTTGGAATAAACACTACAGTTCATGGCCTCATGTTCCAAATCTTGTAAAAAAAGTAGCTGCTTTGGTAGGCATTAACAATGCAGCTTTAGTTATGTGGCTTAAAAATTGAATAGTTGAGTTTCAAATCATAGATATACTAGTTCAAATTTCAGCTTTAATATATTAGAAATAATGGAGTCCCCCAAATTAGATTAACTGAAATATTCCACAATTAACCAAAATATGCCCACTTCATCTTTTAACTACGGCATGCAGCTCAGTTATAGGGTTTCAACGGAAAGATGGCAACTGATGATGCGCGATCCGGTCACTCCTAGCTGGCGGTGACTTGGCTCCTACCTGGCAACGGACGGTACCTGAGACGAAGAAGGGAATGAAGGATTCCCGGGGAACTTGCCCAACGGGAACACTCCGATGCTTAAGTTAGTCTTTGAAGAGAGCACAAAGAGAGCAAAGAGAGCTAAGAGTGAGAGTATAGCGCAAAAATCACTGTTCAAGTTACCTTCGTCCTTTGGGGGTCAGAGTCCTTTTATAGAGGAGTTCTGTCAAGTCAGGTGTAACCACCTCTGTCGTATCAGGCATAACCGCCTCTGCTCCTCTGGCGCAGCCATTATTGCCAGAGCTGAGGTGGTGGGCGCAGGTAGCTGCTGCAGGGTATGGACCAGTCAGGCGCAAGACACCTTTTAGAGGTGGCAGGCACGACGCCGCCTGACGAGAATCGTGGGCACAACCTCTAGACTCGACGGGTACTGGCCAGACAGGTCTTTCCTGTAAGTTGTCGAGCTGCCTTTACCAA
The DNA here is from genome assembly GCF_055504915.1 of Nelumbo nucifera. Lineage (NCBI taxonomy): Eukaryota > Viridiplantae > Streptophyta > Magnoliopsida > Proteales > Nelumbonaceae > Nelumbo > Nelumbo nucifera. Next base: position 13,946,350 of record NC_142649.1, read on the forward strand.
GCTACCTTGGGCCAAACTACAGTACTCTGGGGTGCTAGGGGTGCGTCGAGGTGCTTACGCCTGAGGCGGGCCTCAGGTGAATATGGACACGAGTTGATGGTGCTGACACAAAGTGCCTCTACTTTGGGATTCTTATCCGTAGGTCGGGGTGTTCCCTTTTTAGGAAGAGTTCGGGGCCTGACGGGAGGAGCTCGGGTACTCCTACTAGGGGGAGCTCGGTCCGCTCCACCCTTAGAGATAATAAGGGGTGAATTGGGTGTTATTTCCCGGCGAGTTGTCTTGTCTGCCGAGCTGTCAGGCCGGGCTCCGGCGAGTCCGTTACGCCGAGTTATGGCCAGGCTATTACGTTGAGTTGTCGCTTATGCCAGGTCATGTCCACGTGTCCCCGTGCTACAAGGTTGGGCCAAATCACCCTCCATCAATTGCCCCCCACTCCCCGTGCGGGGGGTTTTGACCCAGTGCGGGGAGTTCACGGCGTGCCGGGTGGATTTGGATTGAGGCTCATGCCATCTTGTCAGGCAACTTCGTTGGCTAGACCGGTTCACTGCTCGGCTCAGTCGAAAGAAACCCGGGCCGCGTACAGCTTACGCACGGACTTCACGCGGTCTGGACTTCGTGGACGTCAAAAAATGCACTAAACTGATTTCGCCTCGAGGGTCTCGTAGCCGGTTTTCTTGAGAGCCATCAGATGATCTCGATCTTAACCATCGATGCCCGAACATAGTGGCTATAAATAGTGGGGTCCCTGGTCATTTTTCCTTGCCATAAGTTCTTCGCATTTGCTTTGAACTCGCGTTTGAGGTCTCTAGCTCAGGTTTTCCAGTTCATCCGGTTTTCCCAGTTCAGTTGCGTTTTCCTTGGTGAGTCCCTGAGCTTTCTTTTCTTTCTAGTTGCTGTCATGTCTAGCTCAGAAAGCCTCTTGAATGGGCCCGAGGTGTGTACCTCGGCTCAGGGGCAGCCCACCGAAGTCCAGCCATCTCACGAGGCGCGGGAGGCCTCGGGTAACCAGGCGTCCACCTCTCACCAAGGTCAGATGCCAGATAAGTTCGGTCCGTCCACCATGACCCTGGAAAGACTTCGGTATCTCATCCAGCAATACAACCTCCCTTGGGAGTATACGTATAGCTTACCCGTGGGCGATTTCCCTTGGGAGCATGGTCCAGAAGAGATCATGATCTTTAGGGAGCAGCTCATTGTTGGGCTCCGGCTTCCTCTCCACCCCCTCATCATTGAGGTTTTGAACCATCTCAACGTCACAATAGACCAGATCCACCCGAACTCTATCCGCAACGTGGTTGGGACCATCTCCCTTTGCTTCGACTACACCCTTCCCCTAAACTTGGATATTTTTTGTTTCATCTTGTCAATAAAGAAGAGCACTTTGGGCGTTCTCCCCGAGCATAGGCGGGCTTACTACCTGTACCCCCGTCTGGGTTTTAAGTTGTTGCATGAACTTCCTAGCAAAGTCTCGGCTTGGAAGCATGACTATTTCGTAGTCCAGAGCAGCATGGGGTGGCCCTTCCCTACTCACCAGAGGGTGGCTATTCAGGACCCCGATGTCATACTGGACAAGGAGACAAGGGAAACACTCCAGCCTGGGCTGAGCTCGGGTTCAAATACAAGGACTACATCGCCGAGAACAAGCTCATACAAGCCAGTTTGAGCCCGGGTAGGTTTATTTTACCTTAGTACCTTGTCTAAATGGTTAAGTACTTTCGGGTTCACTAATGCCAAGCTCTGTTGCAGGTCCCATGGAAGAGGAGAAGCTAAAGGGGGAGAGGCTCTTTCGTCAGATGAAGAGGAAGAAGTGAACTGCCAAGAAGGCGTGCATCGAACCCCCATAGGCCCCCACTTCTGAGTTCAGGCCGCAGCAGGTACCCACTTCTTAGCCCGAGCTCCCTGATGCTCCTCCGGTCATTGACTTGGAGAACATTCCACCCCGGGAGCTCGAAGCGGCAGCAGAGACTACTATCGAACCCACCAACGCTGCTGCTGGAGCTTTTGAGGAGCCTGTTCATGAAGCCGAGACAGCGGTTTCTAGCTCGGAGAGTCAGGAGGAAGAGCGTACCATCCTGATTCCTCAGTGTAGTCTTTAGAAGAGTAAGGAGACTGTCCACCCTGAAGAGGTCTTCGATTGGGCCGAGCTCACTCCTGCTCAGCTCGGAGCCCAGGCTGCCACCCACTCCATGGTGGTAAGTTCTACCACTTCAAATTTTTTTTTTGGTACTAACCATCCTTTCTCTTGTTAGGTGAATCTACCGCGCACGCCCTGACTTTTTAGTCAGAAAGACACTTGAAGCAGGCTCTAGCTGCCGAGGAGTCGTCTCGCACGGCCCAGGCCGATCTGAGGGTGACTCTTTGTCAAATCCACCGGCTGGAGAGTGATGCTATAGCCTAGAAGAGCTTCATTGAGGCACTGCTGGCGGAGAAGGAAGGGCTGGATCGCGAGAGGGACAGGTTGAAGGCCGAAGTGAACGGCCTCAAGGTAGGCCAGGAGGCTTTAAAGATTGAAGTGAAGAGTCTCCAAGAGGACAAGGGGGTCTTAGAGCACGAGGTGGAGTACCTCAAGGCTGACATTGAGGAAAAGACTGAGATCTTCGACCAGGCCATTAAGGAGACGAAGGTCCAAGCTGCCATCAACTATGTCAAATCGGATAAGTTTGATGCCGTGTTGACTGAGGCCTATCGTAAGGGCTTCAAGCTCAGCAGGTGGTTCAACACAAGTGCCATCACCACCTCGCGGATCACAGATGACATAGCCCGCCAGGCCACAGAGGACCTAGATTCCGAAGAGGAGGGTGGCGACGAAGAGGCAGATGCTACCGACCTGGGTGATGCTCCTAAAGAGGTCCCGAGCAAAGATGGCGAGTCTCTGAAGTAGTCTTGTGCAGTCCTTGTACTCTGAGTCTACGAGCTCAGATTTCTTTTCTTTTCTTCTTTACCGAGCTCATTGTATGAAACTCTTTAAATGAAATCAATTTTTTGCAAAGTATGGTGTTCTTTACTTTTGCCAGTATGATTGCCTTACTCCGGGCTATTAAGCTATCGAGTTAAATTATGGTGTACTCTCTAACTGCTATCACCCCGAACTGTCTTCAGTACTTGGGGTGACTTCATAACCTATACCAAGGTGAGCAACATAGTAGGGCGCATGCCCGACCTGTCTACGCCTGGGTTATTGATGTTATACTTGGCCTATGCTGGTGAGGTGATTGGGTCTTGTGTGGTACCGAGGTCCTTAGCTCGGTATTTTACCACATGGAATGAGGGCCAAAGTGCCGAGGTCTTTGTCTGCTCGGCACTTTGGCCCTTAGGCTCGGGGGGGGGGTGACTACTGTCTACCCCCTTTTCAGAGTTCGCCCATGCCATAATGGCGACTGGGTCTTATAGTGTCGAGGTCTTTGTTAGCTCGGCACTTTGGCCCTTAGGCTCTGGGGGGGAGGGGGGTGACTACTGTCTACCCCCCTTTCTGGAGTTTGCCCATGCCATAATGGCGATTGGGTCTTATAGTGCCATGGTCTTTGTCAGCTCGACACTTTGGCCCTTATGCTCTAGGGGATGACTACTGCCTACCCCCCTTTTTCGGAGTTCGCCCATGCCATAATGGCGACTTGGTCTTATAGTGCCGAGGTCTTTGTCAGCTCGACACTTTGGCCCTTAGGCTCTGGGGGGGGGTGACTACTGTCTACCCCCCTTTCCGATGTTCGCCCATGCCATAATGGCGACTGGGTCTTATAGTGCCGAGGTCTTTGTCAGCTCGGCACTTTGGCCTTTAGGCTTTGGGGGGGGGGGGTGACTACTGTCTACCTCCCTTTCCGAAGTTTGCCCATGCCATAATGACGACTGGGTCTTATAGTGCTGAGGTCTTTGTCAGCTCGGCACTTTGGCCCTTAGGCTCAGAGCGACTTTCAGTCCACTCAACTCAGTGATTATAGGTAATATTGTCTCAAGTTGACAATATTCCAAGCCCGAGGTACTTGCTTTCCCTCTATGGTTTCTAGCTCGTACGTTCCTTCCCTGAGTACCCGCTTTACTCGGTAGGGTCCTTCTCAATTCGGGCCGAGCTTAGCTACACCGGGCTCAGGTACTATAACTTTACGGAGAACCAGGTCGCCGAAACGGAGGTTCCGCTTCTTGACCCTGGCGTTATAGTACCGAGCTACCCTCTGCTGGTAGGCCGCAGTCCTTATGTACGTGAGGTCCCATACCTTGTCAAGTAGGTCGAGGTTGGTGTGTAGTCCGTCTTCGTTTGCCTTGTCATCATACACTTCTAATCATAGCAAGGGGACCTCGATCTCTACTGGAATGACTGTTTCGGTGCCGTAGGTGAGGATGAAGGGGGTCTCGCCTGTAGCAGTCTTCACTATGGTCCGATAAGCCCATAATACACTGGGTAGCTTGTCTTCCCATAGTCCCTTAGCTTGGTCCAGACGTGCCTTCATTCCGCGGAGGATGGCTCTGTTCGTGACTTCTGCCTGACCGTATGCTTGGGGGTGTGCTACCGAGGTGAAATTTTGTTGTATCCCCATATCTTTGCACCAGTTCTAAAATTTAATGTTTGTGAAATTTTTGCCATTGTCAGAGATTAACACTCGAGGTAGCCCAAAGCGGCATACTATGTTCTTCCAGATGTTCTGCACGTTCCGAGTTGTGATTGTTGCGAGAGGTTCAGCCTTCACCCATTTTGTAAAATAGTCTACTACTACGACTAAGAATCTTCTTTGTCCTATTGCTAGGGGGAATGGCCCGAGTATGTCGACCCCCACTATGCGAAGGGCCACGGGCTGGTAAGGTGCTTTAGGTCGGCGGCAGGTTGATGGTGGATATTGCCGTGCTTTTGACACTTTTCGCACTTTCTGATAAACTCGATCGTGTTTGCTTTCATCGTTGGCTAGTAATACCTTTGTCGTAGTGCTTTCTGGGCGAGAGCTCTACCCCCCAAGTGTCCACCGCACAGGTCCTCATGAGTGTCGCGGAGAATGAGCTCGGCCTCGAAAGGTCACAAGCAGCGCAGATAAGGGAGCGTATAAGATCTTCGGTACAATCATTTGTCTATTATGACGTATTTGGCTGCCTGGCGCTCTACCCTTCTGGCCGCATTATGATCTGCAAGGAGGGCCCCGTGCCGCAAGAAGCTCGTGAGTGGATCGATCCAGCTCGGCTCTGCTTAAACGACGGGAGCGACCTCCTCTGCACCCCCGAGAATGTTAGGCCGAAGTAAGCTCTCTATGTACACGGTCCTCATGGTGTTATCATTAGTGTTGGCTAATCGGGATAGGGCATCGACCTCAGCGTTCTCTACTCTCGGGATCCGCTGGATGAAGTGTGACCGGAAGTTGAGCAGAGCCTCTCTTGCTTTGGCTAAGTAAGCGATCATGGTTGGCTTGCGGGCTTCATACTCACCCGTAACTTGGTTGACCACGAGCTGTGATTCACTGTAGATGACGATGTGCTTGGCCTTTACCTCCTTAGCTAGATCAGCCCGGCTATTAACGCCTTGTATTCCGCTTCATTGTTGGATGCCGCAAACTCGAAGCGTAGTGCATACTCCAGTTTTGTGCCGCTGGGACCGTACAGAACGATTCCAGCTCCGCTGCCCTGCTGGTTTGACGAGCCATCTACGTGAAGGATCCAGGGCTCCTCATCCCAGTTCGCGCTAGGCCTAATTAGGAGAGATGCCGCATTGGTTGCTACTTCACGGTGCCTGAGCTCAACCGGCCTGGGAACTTCGGGCTCGCCCGAGCTTGGGGCCTCGTGTTCGACCATCCTGGGGACTTCGGAGCTAAACGTGCATTCCGCGACGAAGTCTGCCAAGGCTTGGGCCTTGATAGCAGTTCGCGGCTTCTATTGGAGGTCGTACTCGCTGAGCTCGATGGCCCACTTCGTCAGCCTACCCGAGACCTCGGGCTTGAGCAGAACTTGCCTCAAAGGCTTGTTGGTAAGGACAATAATAGTGTGAGCTTGGAAGTATGGGCGGAGTTTCCGGCTGCTATAACTAGTGCATAGGCTAGCTTTTCTATCTCTAGGTATCTCGCTTCTGCTCCCTGTAACACCTTGCTAACATAGTAGATAGGTCATTGGACCTGACCTACTTCTTTTATCAGTACTGAGCTGACCACCTCGTCGCTTGCTGAGAGGTACAGCTCTAAAACATCGCCCTCCATGGGCCGGGTTAGGATCGGTACACTAGCGAGGTACTTTTTGAGCTTGTCAAACGTGAGCTGGCACTCTTCGATCCATTCAAAACCTTTGCTTTTGATTGCCTTGAAGAAAGGTAGGCAGCGATCCGCTGACTTGGACATGAAGCGGCTCAGGGCGGCTATTTGGCCATTCAGCCTCTGAACCTCCTTCGGTTTTCGGGGTGGTCCCATGTCTAGGATGGCCTTAATTTTATCCGGGTTAGCCTCAATACCGCGTCGATTGACGATGTACCCTAGGAACTTTCCTGAGGTGACACCGAAGACACACTTGTTTGGATTTAATTTCATATTAAACTTACACAAAATTTGGAAAACAGAATGCAAGTCTTGCATTAATTCATGTGAAAATTGGGTTTTGACGACCATGTCGTCTACATAACACTCTATTTTTCTGCCGATCAAGGGCTCAAATAATATATTTACAAGTCTTTGAAAGGTTGCCCTGGCACTTTTTAGTCCAAAGGGCATGACCTTATAATAGTACAAGCCAAGCTCGGTTATGAAGGCAGTCTTTTCTTCATCTGTTGGGTTCATCCTGATCTGGTTGTAGCCCGAATAGGCGTCTAGAAAACTCAACAACTCATGCCCTGAGGTCGCGTCCACTAGACGGTCGATCCTAGGGAGTGGGAAGCAGTCCTTTGGGCAAGCTCGGTTCAGGTTGGTGTAGTCGACGCACATGCGCCATTTACCGTTAGCCTTTTTTACCAGAACGGGGTTGGCCACCCAGCTCGGGTAATGGACTACCCTGATAAAATCGGCTACGAGGAGCTTCCCGATCTCCTCGTCGACTGCCCTCCATCGCTCTGGAGCTAGGTTGAGTTTCTTCTGTCTAACGGGCCTAACTACAGGATCAGTATTAAGGATGTGAGTTATGATGTCAGGGTCTACGCCGGGCATTTCTGTCGTAGACCATGCAAAAACATCTAAATTTTCGAGTAAAAAGCTTACCAGTTGGGATCGCAGAGGTTCCTCAATGGAAGCGCTGATCTGAAGTGTCCGAGTTGGGTCCTCTGCTGATGCCGAGATGGAAACAACTTCCTCTGTGGGCGCGACTCGCTCCTCACACTGTTCCGCAGGTCGCTCCAGCTCAAGGTCGTTTACCACCTTGGCCTTTCCCTTGAGAGCGGCGACGTAGCACTTGTAGGATTCAAGCTGGTTGCCTTGCGCCACCCCAACTCCGAAGTCCGTAGGGAATTTCATCACCAGATAGTAGGTGGAGACCACCGCACGTAGGGCGTGGGTGATGGGCCGACCAACTATGGCATTGTACGGGAAGGGAGTCGCGACCACCAAGAAATTGTGGTTGAACCTTACTACGCTAGGCTAGGCACCGACCTCCACAGGTAAGGTGATTCTTCCGAGGGGCCTGACTTCCTCTCCGCGGAAGCCTACCAGGGGAGTGTTCACGGGCTTCAGGTTGCTTTCCTGGAGCTGGAGTTTGTCAAATGCCACTTTGAAGAGGATGTCTATCGAACTGCCAGATTCGACAAGGACGCGCCTGGCTTCAAAGTCGTTGATCTTCATCTTTATGATGAGCGCATCGTCGTGGGGGTAGTGGACCCTGCACGCATCGTCTTCTGTGAAGAAGATCGGGTCTTCTGTCCTTCGCTGCTTCGGGGGGTTCTGCTCTTCCCTGGTGACCTCGCGAGCTGATGTTCGAGCCGCTGTCGAGCTGCAGCCTGCGACGATTGAGCCTCCAACGATCACGTGGATAGTCCCCCAAACTGGTCTCTCTTCCAAGGGCTACCTCTGCGGCTGCTATGCCTGTCTACTGCTGGACTCGGGGGCATCTCTGCTCTGCCCCCCTTGCCGACCTTCCTTATTATCATTATTATTTTGTACAAAATTTCTTAGGTATCCATGACGGATGAGCTCCACTATCTCATCGCGGAGGTTCTTACAATTTTCGGTGCTATGACCGTGATCTTTGTGAAAAACTACAATACAAATATTTATTCCTTACATTAGGGTCTCCTCTCAAGCGGGGTGGCCACTTCACATACGGGGCGTCCTTGATTGCCATAAGGATCTCGGCCTGCCTTGTGTTTAGTGGCGTGTAGTTTGTCCTGTCTGCCGCTGGAGTTCGGGCAGGCTGACTTGGTCTTGCCCCCCGAGCTGGGTCCTTTTTCTTCTTGCTGTCTCCTTGGTGCGAAGTCTCACCTTCCCTCTTCCTTTTCTTAGGGGCCTGCTTGCCCTTCTGGTTGATCTCTTCCTCCATTCCTATAAACTGATCTGCAAGTTTAAGGAACTCGATCACGGTCTTCGGCCGGTTGACAACCACATGCCACTTGAACTCCTTATGGGTGATGCATCGCTTGGCTGCAGTGAGCCGAACTGCAGGGTCCAAGTCGGGTATCTGTAAGCAAGCGTCGTTGAACTGCTTGATGTAACTTCTGATGGACTCCCCTTCTCTCTGGACTATTCCAAAGAGTCTCTCTTGCATTCTTGGGCAGCATCTGCTGGTGACAAAATGGGAGGTGAAGACTTGCGCGAACTGTGCCCAACTCTTTATCAATCCGGGCGGAAGGTTTCGGTACCACGTGCGGGCCACCCCTTTGAAGGTAGTGGAGAAGGCCACGCACATGCAGGATTCACTGGCTCTTGCTATGTGCATCTGGGATTGGAAGGCATCAACATGGTCATTCGGATCGAAGGATCCGTCATACTTATCCAGGGGAGGAAGCTTGAAGTCTTTTGGCATGGGAACCGCAAGGAGCTCTAAAGACAGGGGAGACGGGACTGAGAGGAGTGGAGTGGCTTTTACCTCATCCGAGCTTACTTCTCCCTTAGTTCTGAGCTCATGCATGCTGTGCGTGGCAGTTCGGCGAGCTGGGCATCTTCATTGCTTCTTTGCCGGCTCGGCATTAGTGCTACTCACTTCTGTGTGGCCGAGCTCGATAGGCCCAGGGAGGGGCTCGGATGGCTGCTGGCTGCGGACTGAAGGGCCCTGCCTGGAGTCAGTGGCCAGAACCTCGAACCGATTTTGAGCGAGTGGGAGCTCGAACTGGGAAGGCTGAGGTGATGATGGCCTGACTGGCTGAGAAGGCCATGGGACAAGACCTGGCTCCCTAGAGGGTTCTGAGCCCAGGAGGTCTCTCCTCGGTGGGAGAGGCGTTGACTCTGACGGCGAGGTCTGGTCTGCTATGAGGCTGGGTGACGAGGAGGAATCTGGGGTTGGTTCGAAGGCAGCAAGGGGAACTGCTGCTGATATTGTTGCTGATAGACATGGTGTAGAGCCTGTTGCTGATACAGCTGGAGCTGCTGGACTTGCTGCACCTGAGCCTGTATGGCCCGCATATAGCTCATTAGATCTTCAAGCTGGTTTGTTCCAGCCCCTGGGGGGAAGGAAGGCTCTGCGAAGGTTGCCTCTATCGGCGAAGGGAGTGGAGCAATCACTGGTGCTATGCACTGAGGTGTGCTCAAGGTGGGAACTCCATCTACGGTGAGGGGCACGGTAAACTGACCGATGCAGAGGGGAGCTGAAACTGTTCTTCGGCGGTGTTCCGGTCAGCACTTCGTCCGGCGTTGCTGGAGGAAGCCATGAGTGTTTTCAGAAGTTGCAGAGTTGTAGAGTTGAGCAAAGGAAGGCTTCTTGAAGTGATTCCCATAGACGGCGCCAAGTGATGATGCATGATCCAGTCACTCCTAGCTGGTGGTGACTTGGCTCCTACTTGGTGATGGACGGTACCTAAGACGGAGATGAGAGTGAAGGATTCCCGAGGAACTTGTCTGGCGGAAACAGTCCGATGCTTAAGTTTGTCTCTGAAGAGAGCGCAAAGAGAGCAAAGAGAGCTAAGAGTGAGAGTATAACGCAAAAATCACTGTTCAAGTTACCTTCGCCCTTTGGGGGTCGGAGTCCTTTTATAGCGGAGTTCTGTCAAGCCAGGTGTAACCACCTCTGTCCTATCAGGCGTAACCACCTCTGCCCCTCTGGCGCAGCCATTATTGCTAGAGCTGAGGTGGTGGGCGCAGGTAGCTGCTGCAGGGTACGGACCAGTCAGGCGCGAGACAACTTTCAGAGGTGGCAGGCACGATGCCGCCTGACGAGAATTGTGGGCGCAGCCTCTAGACTCGACGGGTACTGGCTAGACAGGTCTTTCCTATAAGTTTCCGAGCTGCCTATACCGAGCTACCTTGGGCCGAACTACCGTACTCCTTGGTGCTGGGGGCGCGCCAAGGTGCTTACGCTTGAGGTGGGCCTCAGGTGAATATCGACACGAGTTGATGGTGCTGACCCGAAGTGCCTCTACTTCGGGATTCTTATTCGTAGGTCGGGGTGTTCCCTTTTTAGGAAGAGTTCAGGGCCTGACGGGAGGAGCTCGGTCTGCTCCACCCTTAGAGATAATAAGGGTGAATTGGGTGTTATTTCCCGACGAGTTGTCTTGTTTGCCGAGCTGTCAGGCCCGGCTCCGGCGAATCCGTTATATCGAGTTATGGCCAGGCTGTTATGCTGAATTGTCGGTTATGCCAAGTCATATTCACGTGTCCCCATGCTATAAGGTTGGACCAAATCACCCTCCATCAGCAACATAATGGAGCTTGATTTGCAGGGTCGCCTTTTACTCTGAGACCTGACTCAGTTGACAAGTTTCAACGGCAATTGGTTTGCAAGGTCGTCTTTTACTCTGTGACTCGGCTCAATTGACAAGTTTCAACGGCAAGATGGCAGCAGTAGTGAAGCTCAGGTTACAGGGTCTTCTTGTACTCTGGGACCCAGCTCAGTTGACAAGTTTCAACCGCAAGATGGCAGACAATTGCGGGGTTTTTACGGCAAGATGGCAGTCGTGAAGGGGTTTCTCATGCTATTGATGTCGATGAGGGTGTTGGGGGGCGGTGGGAAGGGAGGGAAAGAGAGCAGCTTGCAGTGGAGAGGATATTGGCCTTACATAATTGTTTTTCAGAACTTTTGGTGTCCATCTTGCCGTTAGAGGATTTTCTTCAATCAGTTTCAAATTTGGTGTCCATTTGTTGCCTAGTTAGCTTAAAACAAGAAGGGGGGGGGGGGGGAGTGAACAGGGTATTAAAACAATTTAAGAAGATGAAAGCAAGAATAATGAAGTAGAGGTTATGTGTGCTATAAACGCAACAGAAAAACTCATGGCAGTAGTGGGTGACACCAACAACCGTCTGTACAATAATTGCCAGTAAATGTAATAGTTTTATCAATAAGGGTAAGAAAAAGACTTAAACCACCCCTAAATTTTGTTTTGTAGGATTAAAACCTCCCCTATTAGAACGACATGCCATTATATTTGAAAAAATACACTAAAAGACATTTTACCCTTTATTACACTCTTTAAATTTTCAAATAAACCACTAAAATTGTAAGGTTGGGGAAGAAATGGGATGTGATCGATGGCTTGTGAAACTCTCCCTTAATTGAACCAAGCTATCTAGGGCTTCCTTCAAATCCTACTTGATTTCCAGAACGCATCGTCATCTTGAAGGCATCTCACCTGAAAATAAATAATCTTGTACATTTTACTAAATTATAGACAACAGAAGAGTCTTGGTTCTTCCATTTTTAGGATTCAACGCCTACTCGTCGGGTTAATGGAGGAATATCTTGAATCATTCGATGAAAGTCCATCGAACTTTGGAAACTAGAGAGAGATAAATCTTTGCAAATTATTTCTGGAAAACTGTGAGTTATAAAGTGAGACTATTTGTGCCAGAGCAGCTATAATATGATATTTCTCTGGATTTTGTTGATTCCTCTAGTTAGTAGAAAACCTGTTATCATGGTGATTATTGACTGCTTGCTCAAGTAAAGTATGGCCGCTTAATTTATTCGTCTAGTACATCCTTACTCAAGCCAAAGATGTAACTTAAGACTTCATGGAGGGGTGTTTAAACTCCACGAGATGCTTGGAAGCATATATTGTGTTAGATTGAGACTATTTGTGTTCAAGAGTGCCTTGTGGAAGTTAAGGTGGGACTTGTTTAGACAAGCAAACTGAGTCTCTCAATCATCAGATTGTTGAAGCTTACCTTTGGGTATTAGTGGGTCAGAACCCACCACCTTGACCTTCACCCACCCATATGACCCATTAACCAATGTAAATCTTAAGAAAATATAATTATTATATTAAACAAAATTATAAATATTAAGAAAATTATAAAAAATGTAAAATATGCAAAAAATAATAGAAATAAAAAAATTGACATAAATTTGCAAAGAAAAAAGAAATTATCACAGAAAAAAAGAAAAATTGCAAAATACAAGGAAAATTATAAAATTCAAATATCAAAAAAGTAGAAATTGCATAAAGTACATAAAATGATAAATCTTTCCAAAAATTATATATTTCAATCAAAAACGATAAATTAAAGAAAGAAATACTTCCAATATAAAAAAAATCAAAAAAATTATAAAAAGTGTGTAGAACAAAGAAGAATAGAAGACTAAATCGGTGGTACCAGCGGTGGCAACTAAAAGAGTAGCTATTCGGTGTGACTTCTTGCAACCTGTATTAGTGAAGTGATAGAAATTTTCATATAAATGATGTGATTGCTCCATTTGCAATCTGTTTGAAAAGTATGATTGGTAATTTGATAATTTTCTTTTAACGCTTTATCTTTTATATTAGTGGGTAGTCTTGGGACTTAGTGTAATATGAAACACTTGGTAATCTATACTAGAAAGGGCAACGGGGAGAGTTCGGGGCGAGGAATCTTCGACCCCAACCCCCAAATCACCCGTCAATCCCCGTCTCTGATTTCCGATAAAGGAATTCCTCCTCCATCCCCAATTCCAATAGGGATGAATTCCCTGTTAGAGACTCGAACCGCTGAAACTAAGAGAAAGAGAGAGAGGACCGTTGGGACTTGGGAGAGTTTATATCAATGATGACTGATGAGAGAGAGTTCGAAGGTTGACGGCGACGATAATCGGTGATGATAACGAAGGTCAGCGGTCTACGAATCAGCAACGAAGACAAAGTTTCTTCCTCAGTTCTCTAGCCTCTCCTCTATTCGATGTCCAACGGATGAGTGGGCAATGGCGACAATCAGCAACGGTGGTTGACGGTCAACGGTTGGCGAATCAGTGACCAAGATGAAACCAGGGTTTACTGGTTCTATGGTACAGTCGCCTCTCTTGAGTCTTTTTTGTTAAAGACGGAAGAACAAAGACATGTTACTGGTTTAGTCGAGGGTTAAGGGTTTTCCAACTTTTCAAGTTTTCTTGATTTCTTCGAATTATGTTTCTTTGAATTTTTACTATTTTATAAAATTTATAAAAAAACAATAATTATATATAATATATTATAATATTATATATATAATATTAATCAGGGACAGGTCGGAGTAGGGATTGCTTTCCCCGTCCCTGTCCTTATCCCCGATCAAGGATTCACGGCTAGCCCCATCCCTAACGCCGACCCCGCCAAGGTACCCCCCATCCCTGACCCCATTGGGTCGGGGAGCCTAGGTACCCATTGGGGACAGGGAAAATTGCCACCCCTAATCTATACTACTTATAAAAGTGCGAATGATGAGGTATTGGCTTCTGGAATTTTTCTTTACTTAAATACCCCTCTTCTTGAATTTAATTCATCTCCATTGAAAGGGCAGGAAATGTAATTAAAAGAATACCATTAAGTATATTCAATTACCTCTCATTAAGCCTCACATTTAAGTCATTAAATAAATCACATTCTCTCTCATTGAATCCAAAATTTATGCTTTTGTTTATCATCATTAAATTCCAATAATAAATCCATACACAATAATTATTAATAGAATGAAATTTTATATTTTAAAATAAACATAGAAATGAAATCATACTTTTCATCTTGGTGATGGGTAAGTAGTTCAACCATTTGGTCAAATGGATAATTTCATGATGTCATAAATAAATCATACAAATTTAGAAATAGAAAAAGTACTTTTGTTTATCATTACTAAACTCCACTAATAAATCCATATACAATAATTATTAATAGAATAAAATTTTATATTTTAAAATAAACATAGAAATGAAATCATATTTTCCATCTAGGTCATGGGTAAGTACTTCAATCATTAGGGTCAAATTGATAATTTTCTGATGTCATAAATAAATAATACAAATTTAGAAATATAAAAAATACTTTTGTTTATCATCATTAAATTCCACAAATAAATCCATACACAATAGTTATTAATAAAATGAAATTTTATGTTTTTAAAATAAACCTATAAATGAATCACATTTTCCATCTAGGTCGTGGGTAAGTACTTCAGCCATTTGGGTCAAATGAATAATTTCATGACGTCATAAATAAATAATACAAATTAAGAAATGTAAAAATACAAAAAAAATATAGAAAAAAAAAGATATTTTGCACAAAATTGGACACCTTTCTACTATTATATATTTTTCATATTAAAAACTAAGTATGATAAAATATACATAATTTTATAAATGATGGACATCAAATATGCAACTTAAAACCGATGAGAAATTATAGCATCTTTGTATCTACGGAGCGGGTTAGTAGGTCAACCTTTAGGTCAAATAAGTTAACGAATGATGTATAATTAAAAATATATTTTTAAATCGAGTAGTACAAAAAATCTGAAACAATTTTGGGCACATCTATAATATTATATACTAATAATATAAACAAAAATAAGTATAATAAATAATAATTATTTTATCAATGATATAAATGAAATGCAAAATTTAAAACCAATTTGAAAATGAAACCATTTGTATATTTAGATGGTAGGTATGTCAATGATCTAATGATGAGGGGTAACTTGGCATGACCTAGTAAGTAAAGGTCACGTAAACGCAATCTACTCGTAGGATGACAAGTCAACAAGAGGAGCCTAATTAGCAGTTTTCAGACTTAGCTATTTAGGCCAAAGATCCTAGAATTGTTTTGCGAGACCCATGACAACTTAGCTATATACGGGAAACAACCCCTCCAAGGCCCAGGTACACGTGATGACTTACATTCAATCTCTTTATTAATCAAACTTTAGCTTGCAACCACAACAAGAATACTAACATAAGCATCAGAGTGACCTCACTGGGTCATCCCCCCTATATCTCTGATCTCTGTTTTGTAGTTTGATCTTGCTTGCCACGTGAGCACGTCTAGGCAACCTTCCGGCTAGAAACTTCCAAATCGCGCATCACCAATTGGCGCTGTTTGTGGAATATGATCAAAAGGTCATCCCAATCCAAGTTATGGACTCAGTTTCTATTTCAACCTCGAAGGCATCATCCAGTCACAACGGAAAGAGCGACATGAACATCACTAGGGGCAAGAGCAGAAAATAGTCACTCCCTAGGGTTCTTCGGTGACAATCAACTAGTTCACCATTCCCTTGACTATCTCTGGGTTCCCATCACTATCCGTGCTGTACACTACCAAACAAGTGACTGTTTTGCTCCCCCAAGTGAGCACCACATTCTCGGAGCCTTCGGTGATCCCCCCTGGGGTCGGGCATTCCCAGTTCAATGACCTTGTCCAGAGCATCTGAAAAATGCAGATCCAAATGCAACAGATTCATCAATTTCAACAATTTCAACAATACTACTTCTATCAACAATACCAATAGTAGTTCACCACTACAATCAAACCAGCCGACAAATCATCATCAAGGGCAAACCCAAAACCAGAATCAGCACTGGGCTCACCAGAATGTCTGCTAGTCTCCTCCCCATGGTGAGAGAACTTCACAGTTACCGGTCCCTCCCTTAGGACGGACCCCGCCATGGGGTACAGTGGGCGACCGGCGTACTCCCCCTACTTCCCGAAGAGAGAGTGCGAGGAATAGGCCCGAACCCAACTAGCCCAAGAGGCACAATCAGCAAGTTCCACATCAAGGTAGTGTAGATTGTCAGCTCGGAGCCCAAGGTGTGGGCTTGAGAGGAGACCCCTCGGATCCCCATGACAGCCAACATCGGGCATGCAATGAAGAAGAAGCAGCGAGGAGAACCCGCAAACCACCTCGTCCTACCATTCAGAGTAAGATTGACGTACCTGGCAATACTGGAGCTGGCAATACAAATGCTGCACCACCAAAGAAGAGCAGTGACAACGTCGTAAGACTCGCCATTCATCCGCAAAGAATAGTCCACCAGCGGAGTCCAAGCCATCCGGTGGATCAAGGTCGAGAAAGAGAGGAGGTGAGCTTGGTGGCCACAAGAACAGTGCCTACTCTGTTGATCCGGCCATCCCCCCTGTCGCTCGAGCTCTTGGCGGCCCCAATGCCAAAAGATTTCAATGTACCACCGCTTGACATGTATGATGGGTCATTCGATCCTAATGATTAAATAGATGCATTCCAGTCCCAAATGCATCTCGCCGGGGCTGACGAGGCATGTATGTGCGTGGTTTTCTCCACCACATTCCGAGGAGTAGTTTGGACTAGGTATAGAAACCTCACACCAGGTTTCATCAAAAGATGGGTGCAATTCGTAGACATGTTTATGGCCCACTTCATCACCAAAGTGCCCGAAGTCACAAGAGAGCCTTTTGAACATGGTGTAGAGGGAAGGAGAGTCAATTTTAAGATACATCAAGCGCTTCAATGAGACATGCCTGTAGATACCAGACATTGACCGAGCAATACGTCTCATTGCAGTGCGAAAGAGAATCAGTCATAAAGAGTTCAAGTAGCACGTCGTGGCCAACAAGCCAAAAAATGTCACCGATTTCCATAGGTTGGCCGATTGGTTTATTAGCACAAAAGAAGAGATAAACTAGAAAATCGACAACCAGCAAGGAGAAAAGAGGAAAAGAGACAAAGAAGGAATGAGCAACAAGAAAAGGAAAAAGAGCAAGTCCCCTAAGCGAAGATGTCCCCCTCACGAAGTTATAGGTTGAGTCAGCGTTCTATGACCCCGTCAGTGGAGAGAACCAACTATACTCTTCTTATCGCAAAGCAAGGAGAGATCTTAATGGCCATCAGATGGCCACCTAGGCTACGGGGAGACCAACCGACCAAGAAACCTAACGTCTATTATCACTTTTATCGGGGCCATGGTCATAACACTGAAAACTATAGAAACCTCTGCAACGAGATCAAAGAGCTAATCCGCCGTGGGTACTTGAAGAAGTACATCTTGCAAGAGGAAAAAGGACAAGGGGACTGACAGGGAGATTGGAAGAAAGACACCCAAGAAAGTAGTAGACAGAACGAGCAGCCACTAAGAAAGACTAATTCGTGTGGTGATTAATATGATCACTAGAGGATCTATTGTAGCGGGGTGCACAGCAGCAACTGGAAAAATGTTAGTCCAAGAACTAGAGCATGAAGTAGAGAACCCACCCAAGCATCCTCGGATCGAAGAACCTATCTATTTTACCTAGGACGATGCCGATGGGATTCAATATCCTCATGATGATGCCCTAGTTGTGAAGATGATCATTAATGACTTTGAAGTGAAGCGGATTACGGAGTAGGGGTGATACGAGGCAATCAACTTGAGTCCTAGAACTGCTATGTGGCTGCCTTCAAGGGAAAGGAAAAATTGACAGAAAACATCAAATTGGAGCGACCAACAGATTACACCAAGGGGAAAACTGCCCCGATGGAAGAGGCGACCCACATACCGGTGTCTGAGAGCGAACCAACCAAGACTCTCCAGATCGGTGCACTGATAAGCGAACTGCTCCAGGTCGGTTTTGCTCCTATACAATAAGGACATAGAAGCCTAGAAGGAAATTTATTTGACCATCATTTCAAACATCTGAATTCAATTCAGAGTCCAAGATAAATCTTCACGTAAATCTAAATTAGTCGCTGTCCAAGATAAATTTGAATTCAATTCAGGTAAAGAATAAAATCAATAAGTAGGAACTAGAAGACGAATTGATTCGGTTCAGGTCGGTTTATGAATTTGCCCCACCTAAAACCAGCTGGTGCTGATGAAAACCCGACCGACTTGGGTTGGGTCAGTCCAGATTGGTCGGTTTGGTCGGGTTGGGCCTTATTATGAATAGCCTTAATATTATGCTAATGACATGGTCATGAAGACCCAATTTTCTAGATCACTAATTGACGATTTAGTTGTTTTTCAAATTTTAAGGAAATACAGCATGAAGTTAAACCCAAATAAGTGTGTTTTCGAGGTACCGTCGGGCAATTTCCTCGGTTACATAATGAACCGACGTGGCAACGAATCAAACACAGACTAAATCAAGGTCATCTTAGAAATGCAACCACCCCAGAAAATCAAGGAGGTGCAACAACTAACTGGCTGGGTAGCTGCCTTAAATCGATTTATGTCTAAATCAACAAGTCGTTGCCTCCCCTTTTTTAAAGAAATTAAAAAGAATGAAACTTTCTATTGGATTGAAGAGTGTCATCTCGCATTTGATGAGCTGAAAATGTACCTAAGTACTGCCTCAGGTTTAACCCAACTTGAGGAAGGAGATGTATTGAAGTTGTACCTCTTCGTGAGTGACGAAGTGGTCAGCTTGGTACTAATCAGATAGGTAGATTGGGTTCAATGACCCGTCTACTATGTAAATAAAGTGTTGCAAGATGTGGAAACCAGATACCCCGAAATCGAGAAGCTAGTGTATGCGCTAGTGGTAGCAACTCGAAAACTACGCCCATACTTCCAAGCCCATACCATCATTGTCCTTACTAATAGATCTTTGAGGCACATCCTACTTAAGCTTGAGGTGTCAAGAAGATTGATGAAGTGGTCCATGAAGCTTAGCGAGTACGACATACAGTTCGACCCATTGCCAGCAATCAAAGCCAAAGTCTTAGCGGACTTCATAGTAGAATGCACGACCAGCACACCAGCCCTTGAACTGACTAAGCCCGCTAACACGACAAAGGCATCGAGACGTGCAATACTGGTCTGGGTCAGACCAGTACCAACCTGGGACGAGGAGCCCAGGATCCTCCACGTTGACGGCTCATCCAACTAGTGAGGAAGCGGTGCGGAATTGATACTGTACGGCCTAAGCGAGGTGAAGCTGGAATACACTCTCTGGTTCATATTCGAGGCGGAGTATGAAGCGCTAATTATCAGGCTAAACTTAGCGATGGAAATGGGAATAAAACACTTCATCATCTGCAGCGATTCTCAACTGGTGGTTAACCAAGTCAATGGTGACTATGAAGTAGCGACTCGACTATGACAACCTACTTAACCAAAATTAGAGAGAGCCACCAAGCTTCAGCTCTTGTTTCATTAAGCAAATTCTGAGGTCCAAGAACGCTGAGGTTGGTGCCTTATCACGATTAGCAAGTACAAGTGACGACACTATGTGAACTGTATACATAAAGGACCTACCTCAGCCCAGCATTCTTGGGGGGGGGGGTAGAAGAGGTCGCTCTCGTATTGCAAGCGGAACCGAGTTGAATCGACCCGCTCGTGGATTATCTGCTCCACGGGACCCTACTTGCAAAATGCAATGCAGCTTAAAGGTTAGAGCATCAATAAGCCCGGTATGTCCTCATAAATGGATAGTTGTATAGGAGATCCATCACGCTCCCCTACCTACATTGCTTGCGACGCTGAGAAGCTGAGCTCATACTTCGTGATATCCATGAAGGTTTATACGGAGGATACTTGGGGGGCAGGGCCCTCGCACAGAAGGCATTAACGCAGGGCTACTATTGGCCCGCAATGAAGGCAAACACACTCAATCTTGTTAAGAAATGCGATAGATGTCAGAGGCACACCAACATCCCCCATCAGCCTGCTGTAGATTTGAAGTATCTTACTACCCCATGGCCCTTCGCGTAGTGGGGAATAAACATCCTCGGTCCTTTTCCACCAACAACCGAGTAGAGGAAGTTCTTGGTCATGGCAGTGGGCTACTCCATGAAGTGGGTGGAAGTTGAACCATTTGTAACCATTACGTCCCAGAATATGCAGAATTTCTTCTAGAAAAGCATCGTGTGCCATTTTGTACAGCACAAAGTCTTGATTTCGAATAATGGTAAGTAGTTTGAAGACATCAAATTCCAGAACTGGTGCGCCGAGATAGGGATTCAACAAAACTTCAATTCGGTAGCAGATCCACAAGCAAATGGATAGGCCGAAGTGATGAACAGGGCTATCCCCCACGGACTGAAAGCTTGCCTTGCGCGAGTTAAAGGGTTGTGGGTGCACAAGTTGCCCATGTCCTTTGGGTCTACCGGACTACTATCAAGACGGTG
This sequence comes from Nelumbo nucifera, assembly GCF_055504915.1. Lineage (NCBI taxonomy): Eukaryota > Viridiplantae > Streptophyta > Magnoliopsida > Proteales > Nelumbonaceae > Nelumbo > Nelumbo nucifera. The sequence goes on from NC_142649.1 coordinate 13,966,677, forward strand.
ATTGGCGAGATGCCCTTCAACCTCACATACAGGATGGAAGTTGCTATCCCGACAGAGATTAAAGTACCAACATTACAGTTTGAAACCTACAACAAAGAGACAAATGACGACGAGCTCATAACTAACTTAGACCTCATCGAAGAGGTACGCGATCTGGACCACATTCGAACTACAACTTACCAATAGCGAGTAGCTCGACATTATAATGCCCGGGTCAAGAAGTGACTAATCAGAGTGGCGACCTGGTCCTTTGTAAGGTAATGTTACCTAAGCCCGACGTGGGTAAGCTCGGTTAGAATTGGGATGGTCTTTACCGGGTGAGACGGGTGTTCAAAGAAGGAACCTACGAGCTTGAGACCATGGAAGGAAAGCAAGTACCTCGAGCTTGGAATATCGACAACCTAAGGAAATACCACTTGTAAACCTCAGTACAAGCAAAAAAATGACTAAGTCCCTAAGGACATATTACTTGTAAAACTTAATTCACTCCCAGAAGCCTAAGGGCTATGGTGCCGAGATGACAAGGGACCTCGACATGATTTAAGATCCAGTCACCCCTTCGGCACGGGCTCATTAAAATCCAGTCACTTTGGCATAGTTAAGGCAAAGTAGCCGGGTGAAGACAGGTTAGGCATGTATACCCTATAGTGTCTGCTCACCCCGACGTACAATAACGATTATTCCTATTTGAGTTTGGGAGTAATCTATACTTAGAAAAATTTCGGTCCTATATGGTTTAGCTCATGAGCTCGGGAGAAATCTACACTTAGAAAAATTTTGAACACAAAGAGTTTTGCAAAATACTTGTATCATATTGATAAAGCACTCCAAGTACATGGTAAAAATAAAAGAAGGGATTACAACTGTTTACAAAGGGGATCCAAGAACAGAGGCATCAGTCAATTCGAGGCTCCTCTTTCCCAACAGAAGTGTTAGCGAGCAGATCCCTCTCTCGTTGTATCATCGTCGAGAAGGTCGCCGCCGCTCTCCTCCATGGAGTCCGGGTCCTGTGTAGCTTCGACCATCATCTCCTTCGTGATCTTAAATGTCGTGATGTTGTTGAGATCAAGGTGGGGAAATTCACACCGTCCACCTACTGAGCTTAAATCCCTTGTGGTAGTCCGCTGTCCAGACCTCAACAATCTTCTCATGGTACTCCACCGAAGACTTATACTCCTCTACAGCCTTAGCCTTGACAGAATCTCAGTCCGCTCCTTCACCAGCGCCTCATGGTTCTCGTTCTCTCTCCTCAGATCCACCTCGCCCTCCTCAAGCTACTTCTTCTCTGCTTCGAGCTCCTTCTTCTCCACCATCAGTCAAAATGCTCTGGATTGAAGTGTCGCTACTCGAAGAAGTGGCGGTCGTTCGTACGGGTTGAGGCTCCAAAGAGGTGGTCACCTCGGGCACGCAGGGTGGAGCGGCCTTGCCTAGGTCCTCCTCAACCAAGTCGATCACAAGAGGTTGTTTGGTGATGGGTAGGTGTTTGGGGGCAAAGGCGGCAACGTCAAAGGTGGTGTTTTTGGTGTGGAGGCGAGCCTTCTTGGAGGCCCTCTTCTTCTTCTTCTTCCTCTTTTGGGGATATCATCCATGGCAACTGTAACAAGTGATGAACTAAGTCAGATACAACACCAAAGTAAAACAAACAAAAAAAAGGTACAATAGTTAGCGACCTACTAGGAGAGCTTAGACTGTATTGCATAAGCTTCTCCTCGGTTACGAAGTTTTTGAACTTCAGGTTGAGCTTCGCCCAAGATCGGATCTCCTCCCTTATCTTTGATTCCAATTTGACGTCGGGGTCTTGGATGGCTGCCCTCCAGTGAGTCAGAAAGCCACCCGTTGGTGTTACAGACCACGAAGTAGGACCTCTTCCAGGTCGGGACTTTGTTAGGGAGCTCGTGCAACAGCCCAACTATGAAGAAATGATGTTGAGATCTAGAGGTCGGTTGTAATCGGGACCTTGTTAGTAACTTTGCCTGTACTCGAGTAGAACATAGGCTGAGTTCTTTTTGATGGAAAAGATCAAAGAAAAGATGTCGAGGTCTACAGGTTGGTTGTAATCGTTGAAAAAGGCAATGGTACCTATGATGTTACCAATGGAGTTCAGATGTAGTTGGTCTATGGCGATGTCAAAGAACTTAACGACATCGATTATAAATGGATGGAGTGGAAGATGCAGCCCAGCTATGAGCTGCAACTCGAAGACCACGATCTCGTTGTGATAATGATCCCAAGGAAATTTGCCAAAGGGAATACTATATACAAAGTCATTGGGAAGTCTGTACTGAGCTACTAAAGATAAGAGTCTGTCCGCTGTCATTGTAAACAGACCAAAGCTGTCCAGTAGGCTATCTCACTATGAGGTGGAGGCCGACTTGCCAAAGGCATCTCGCTCTCACAGAGGTGAGTCCGCCTGGGACGGATTAGAGGCTACATCCTGTGCCGAAGTACCCACCTTGGCAGGATGAGGTTGTGCAGTCTATGCCAAGGTCCCCACCTCGGCCTCAGTGGACTTGCCGCTCCTATCTAGAAGGCTATCTAAGATAAGGCTAGACATACTAATGGAAAGGACAACGGAATCGAAAGCAAAGGGAGATGAACTCACCAAAAGAAGACCGAATGAAACAAGACAACCTCAGACCCAGGAATTGCTGACATAGAGGTAGGATACTTGAAGCGACCTCAAGGACTTTGAATTCGCGATTTTGTGGTGAAGAAAATGGGCCCTTCGGCCCCTATTTATAACCAGTATATTCGGGAATCAACGGTCGAGATTTACGCAATCCAACGACTCCTAGGAAAACCGATTGCATGCTTTCCAAGGTTGAAATCAGTTTAGTACACGTTTTGACATCTATAGAGACTACAATCGGCTTGACGTTTGCGCGTACTTGATATGCGATCTGGGTCACTTCTTGGTTGAGCCAAATGGTCGAATAGGTCTGACCAACGGTCTGCCCTCCATATAACCTAGACTTCATACCAAATCCACCTAGGCTCGTCATGCTCTACGCCGGGTCAAGACCCCTGGCACGAGTGGGGGGCAATTGATGAAGGATAATTTGGCATGACCTAGTAAGTAAAGGTCATATGGATGCCATCTACCCGTAGGATGATAACTCAGCAAGAGGAGCCTAGTCAACATTTTTCAGAGCTTGGGTGTTTAGTCACCTCGATATGGACACCTCAACACAAAAACACTTTGGCAAAAAGTCACCTCGGTATAAAGTCACCTCATTACCACCTTGGTATAAAGCCAATTCGGAGCCCAAGAACTGAAGTGACATGTAATCGACTCTAGAAGCTTCCCATCGGACTCTGAACCTCACAAGATCACGCCGCATAATGGCAGGCCTTATCCTCTCCCCGCCCGGATCGGGCGGTGATGATAGATTTCATTGGCTGATACGTTAATCCCCGACTAAAGTGGAAATGAGTCTCATATACTCAAGCCGAAGATCCCAAAACCTTTTTATGAGACCCAACCCCCAAATCACCCGTCAATCCCCGTCTCTGATTTCCGATAAAGGAATTCCTCCTCCATCCCCAATTCCGATAGGGATGAATTGCCTGTTAGAGACTCGAACCCTTGAAAATAAGAGAAAGAGAGAGAAGACCGTTGGGACTTGGGAGAGTTTATATCAATGATGACTGATGAGAGAGAGTTCGAAGGTTGACGGCGATGACAATCGGTGGTGATAACGAACGTCGGCGGTCTACGAATCAGCAACGAAGACAAAGTGTCTTCCTCAGTTCTCTAGCCTCACCTCTATTTGATGTACAACGGGCGAGTGGGCAATGGCGACAGTCAGCAATGGTGGTCGACGGTCAGCAGTTGGCGAATCGGTGACAAAGATGAATCCAGGGTTACTAGTTCTATGGTACAGTCGCCTCTCTTGAGTCTTCTTTGTCGAAGATGGAAGAACAAAGACATGTAACTGGTTTAGTCAAGGGTTAAAGGTTTTCCAACTTTTCAAGTTTTCTTGATTTCTTCGAATTATGTTTCTTTGAATTTTTACTATTTTATAAAATTTATAAAAAAACAATAATTATATATAATATATTATAATATTATATATATAATATTAACCAGGGACAGGTCGGGGTAGGGATTGCATTCCCCGTCCTCGTCCTTATCCCCGATCAAGGATTCATGGGTAGCCCCATCCCCGACCCCGACCCCGCCAAGGTACCCCCCATCCCTGACCCCATCGGGTCGGGGAGCCTAGGTACCCATTGGGGATAGGGAAAATTGCCACCCCTAATCTATACTACTTATAAAAGTGCGAATGATGAGGTATTGGCTTCTGGATTTTTCTTTACTTAAATACCCCTCCTCTTGAATTTAATTCATCTCTTGAAAGAGCAGAAAATGTAATTAAAAGAATACCATTAAGTATATTCAATTACCTCTCATTAAGCCTCACATTTAAGTCATTAAATAAATTACATTCTCTCTCATTGAATCCAAAATTTATACTTTTTCTTATCATCATTAAATTCCAATAATAAATCCATACACAATAATTATTAATAGAATGAAATTTTATATTTTAAAATAAACATAGAAATGAAATCATATTTTTCATCTAGGCGATGGGTAAGTAGTTCAACCATTTGGTCAAATGGATAATTTCATGATGTCTTACATAAATCATACAAATTTAGAAATAGAAAAAGTACTTTTGTTTATCATTATTAAATTCCACTAATAAATCCATATACAATAATTATTAATAGAATAAAATTTTATATTTTAAAATAAACATAGAAATGAAATCATATTTTCCATCTAGGTCATGGGAAAGTACTTCAATCAATAGGGTCAAATTGATAATTTTCTGATGTCATAAATAAATAATACAAATTTAGAAATATAAAAATACAAAAATATATAAAAATTGAAAAAAAAATGGGGATGTTTCTATTATATTTGTCATATTAAAAAATAAGTATGATAAAATAGACATAATTTTATTACTGATGGACATTAAATATACAACTTAAAACCGATGGGAAATTAAACCATCTTCCTATCTAGAGGTGGGTTAGTGGTTCAACCTTTCAGGGGCAAATAGGTTAACATAGGATGTACAGTTAAAAATAAAGTCTTTTCAAATAGAATAGTACAAAAAATATGAAACAACTATGGGCACATCTATAAATATTATATACTAATAATATAAACAAAAATAAGTATGGTAAGCAATACTTATTTTATCAATGGTATTCATGATGTCATAAATAAATAATACAAATTTAGAAATATAAAAAATACTTTTGTTTTTCATCATTAAATTCCTCAAATAAATCCATACACAATAGTTATTAATAAAATGAAATTTTATGTTTTTAAAATAAACCTATAAATGAATCACATTTTCCATCTAGGTCGTGGGTAAGTACTTTAGCCATTTGGGTCAAATGAATAATTTCATGATGTCATAAATAATTAATACAAATTAAGAAATGTAAAAATACAAAAAAATATAGAAAAAAAAGAAATTTTCACAAAATTGGACAACTTTCTATTATTATATATTTTTCATATTAAAAAATAAGTATGATAAAATATACATAATTTTATTAATGATGGACATCAAATATACAACTTAAAACCGATGAAAAATTATAGCATCTTTCTATCTACGGAGCGGGTTAGTGGGTCAACCTTTAGGTCAAATAAGTTAATGAATGATGTATAATTAAAAATATATTTTAAAACCGAGTAGTACAAAAAATCTGAAACATTTTTGGGCACATCTATAATATTATATACTAATAATATAAACAAAAATAAGTATAATAAATAATAATTATTTTATCAATGATATAAATGAAATGCAAAATTTAAAACCAATTTGAAAATGAAACCATTTGTATATTTAGATGGTAGGTATGTCAATGATCTAATGATGAGGGGTAATTTGTTACGACCTAGTAAGTAAAGGTCACGTGAACGCAATCTACTCGTAGGATGACAACTCAACAAGAGGAGCCTAATCAGCAGTTTTCAGAGCTCGGGTGTTCAGTCACCTTCGTACAAAGCCACCTCAACACAAAGCCACTTTGGCATAAAGTTACCTCGGTATAAAGTCACCTCATTACCACCTCGGTATAAAGCCAATTCGGAGCTTAGGAACCGAAGTGACGCATAATTGACTCTAGAATCATCCCAGTGGACTCCGAACCTCACGGAATCACACCGCGTAATAGCAGGCCTTATCCTCTCCCCACCTGGATTAGGCAGTAATGATAGATTTCATTAACTGATACGTTACTCCCCGACTAAAGCGGAAGTGGATCTCATCTATTTAGGCCAAAGATCCTAGAACTGTTTTGTGAGACCCACGACAACTTAGCTATATAAGGGAAACAACCCCTCCAGGGCCCAAGTACACGTGATGACTTACATTCAAACTCTTTATTAATCAAACTTTATCTTGCAACCACAACAAGAATACTAACATAAGCATCAGAGTGACCTCACTGGGTCATCCCCCCTCTCTCTTTGATCCCTGTTTTGTAGTTTGATCTAGCTTGCCACGTGAGCACGTCTAGGCAACCTTCCGACTAGGAACTTCCAAATCACGCATCACCAATTGGCACCATTTGTGGAATATGATCAAATGGTCATCCCAATCCAAGTTACAGACTCAGTCTCGATTTCAACCTCAAAGGCATCATCCAGTCACAACAGAAAGAGCGACATGAACATCACTAGGGGCAAGAGCAGAAAATAGTCACTCCCTAGGGTTCTTCGGTGGCAATCAACCAGTTCACCATTCCCTTGACTATCTCTAGGGTCCCATCACTATCTGTGCTGCACACTACCAAACAAGTGACTGTTTTGCACCCCCAAGTGAGCACCACATTCTCGGAGCCTTCGGTGAACCCCCCTGGGGCCGGGCATTCCCAGTTCAATGACCTCATCCAGAGCATCTGAACAATGCAGATCCAAATACAGCAGATTCATCAATTTCAACAATTTCAACAATACTACTTCAATCAACAATACCAATAGCAGTTTCCACCACTACAATCAAACCAGCCGACAAATCATCATCAAAGGCAAACCCAAAACCAGAATCAGCCCTGGGCTCACCTGAATGTCCGCTAGTCTCCTCCCCATGGTGAGAGAACTTCGCAGTTACCTGTCCCTCCCTTAGGACAGACCCCGCCACGGGGTACAGTGGGCGACCGGCGTACTCCCCCAACTTTCCAAAGAGAGAGCGCGAGGGATTGGCCGGAACCCAACTAGCCCAAGAGGCACAATTAGCAAGTTCCACATCAAGGTAATGTAGATTGTCAGCTCGGAGCCCAAGGTGTGGGCTTGAGAGGAGACCCCTCGGTTCCCCATGACAGCCAGCATCGGGCATGCAATGAAGAAGAAGCAGCGAGAAGAAGCCGCAAACCACCTCGTCCTACCATTCAGAGTAAGATCGACGTACCTGGCAATATTGGAGCTGGCAATACAATCGCTGCACCACCAAAGAAGCAGTAGCGACAACGTCGTAAGACTCGCCATTCATCCGCAAAGAACAGTCCACCAGCGAAGTCCAAGCCATCCGGTGGATCAAGGCGAGAAAGAGAGGAGGTTAGCTTGGTGACCACAAGAACAGTGCCTACTCTGTTGATCCGGCCATCCCCCCTGTCACCCGAGCTCTTGGCGGCCCCAATGCCAAAAGATTTCAAGGTACCACCACTAGACAAGTATGAAGGGTCATTTGATCCTAATGATTACATAGATGCATTCCAGTCCCAAATGCATCTCACCGGGGCTGACGAGGCATGTATGTGCGTGGTTTTCTCCACCACATTCAGAGGAGTTGTTCAGACTTTGTATAGAAACCTCGCCCCAGGTTCCATCAAAAGCTGGGTGCAATTCGTAGACATGTTTATGGCCCACATCATCATCAATAAGAAGTGCCTGAAGTCACAAGAGAGCCTTCTGAACTTGGTGTAAAGGGAAGGAGAGTCAATTTGAAGCTACATCAAGCGCTTCAATGAGACATGCCTATAGATACCAGACATTGACCGAGCAATACGTCTCGTTGCAGTGCGAAAGAGAATCACTCATAAAGTGTTCAAGTAGCACGTCCTGGCCAACAAGCCAAAAAACGTCACCGAGTTCCTCAGGTTGGTCGATCGGTTTATGAGCACAAAAGAAGAGATAAACTATAAAAACGACAAGTAGCAAGGAGGAAAGAGGAAAAGAGACAAAGAAGGAATGAGCAACAAGAAAAGGAAAAAGAGCAAGTCCCCTAAGAGAAGAAGCAAGTCCCCGAGCTCGAAGTGTAAGTCCCCCTCACAAAGTGATAGGTCGAGTTAGCATTCTAGGACCCCGTCAGTGGAGAGAACCAACTATACTCTCCTTATCGCAAAGCGAGGAGAGATCTTAATGGTCATCAGATGGCCAGCCAGGCTACGGGGAGACCAACCGACCAGGAAACCTAACGTCTATTGTCACTTTCATTGGGGCCATGGTCATAACACTGAAAACTGTAGAAACCTCTGCAACGAGATCAAAGAGCTAATCCGCCGTGGGTACTTGAAGAAGTACATCTTGCAAGAGGAAAAAGGACAAGGGGACTGACAGGGAGATTGGAAGAAAGACACCCTAGAAAGTAGCAGACAGAACGAGCAGCCACCTCGCCTGCTACCAGAAGAAAGACTAATTCGTGGGGTGATTAATATGATCACTAGAGGATCTATTGTAGCGGGGTGCACAGAAGCAACTGGAAAAATGTTAGTCTGAGAACTGGAGCATGAAGTAGAGAACCCACCCAAGCATCCTCGGATCGAAGAACCTATCTATTTTTCCAAGGACGATGCCCATGGGATTCAATATCCTCATGATGATGCCCTAGTTGTGAAGATGATCATTAATGACTTTGAAGTGAAGTGGATTATAGAGTAGGGGTGATACGAGGCGATCAACTAGAGTCCTAGAATTGCTATGTGTCTGCCCTCAAGGGAAAGGAAAAATTGACAGAAAACATCGAATTGGAGCAACCAACAGATTACACCGAGGGGCGAATTGCCCCGATGGAAGAGGCGATCGACATACCGGTGTCTGAGAGCGAACCAACCAAGACTCTCCAGATCGGTGCAATGATAAGCGAACGGCTCCAGGTCGGTTTTGCTCCTATACAATAAGGACATATAAGCCTAGAAGGAAATTTATTTGACCATCATTTCAACCATCTGAATTCAATTCAGAGTCCAAGATAAATCTTCATGTAAATCTGAATTAGTTGCTGTCCAAGATAAATATGAATTCAATTCAGGTAAAGAATAAAATCAATAAGTAGGAACTAGAAGACTAGTTAAGTAGGAACTAGAAGACTAATTGGTTCGGTTCAGGTCAGTTTCGGTTTTCAAACAAGAAAACCGAAACTGACCCAATACATTGGGTTATGAATTTGCCCAACCCGAAACCAACTGGTGCTGATGAAAACCCGATCGACTTGGGTTGGGTCGGTCCGGATTGGTCGGTTTGGTCGGGTTGGGCATTCTTATGAACAGCCTTAATATTATGCTAATGACATGGTCTTGAATACCCAATTTTTAGATCATTAATTGACGATTTAGATGTTTTTCAAATTTTAAGGAAATACAACATGAAGTTAAACCCAAATAAGTGTGTTTTCGAGGTACCGTCGGGCAATTTCCTTGGTTACATAATGAACCGACGTGGCAATGAATCAAACACAGACTAAATCATGGTCATCTTAGAAATGCAACCACCCCTGAAAATCAAGGAGGAGCAACAACTAACTGGCTGGGTAGCTGCCTTAAATTGATTTATGTCTAAATCAACAAGTCGCTACCTCCCCTTTTTTAAAGAAATTAAAAAGAATGAAACTTTCTATTGGATTGAAGAGTGCCATCTTGCATGAGCTGAAAATGTACCTAAGTACTGCCTCAGGTTTAACCCGACTTGAGGAAGGAGATGTGTTGAAGTTGTACCTCTTCGTGAGTGACGAAGTGGTTAGCTTGGTACTAATCAGATAGGTAGATTGGGTTCAATGACCCATCTACTATGTAAGTAAAGTGTGGCAAGATGTAGAAACCGGATACCCCGATATCGAGAAGCTAGTGTACGCGCTAGTGGTAGCAACTCAGAAACTACACCCATACTTCCAAGCCCATACCATCATTATCCTTACTAATAGACCTTTGAGGCACATCCTACTTAAGCCCGAGGTGTCAGGTAGATTGACAAAGTGGTCCATCAAGCTTAGCACGTACGACATACGGTTCGAGCCATGGCCAGCAATCAAAGTCCAAGTCTGGAAGGACTTCATAGTAGAATGCACGTTCAGCACACCGGCCCTTGAACTAACTAAGCCTGCTAAGACGACAGAGGCGTCGTGACGTGCAATACCGGTCTAGGTCAGACTAGTACTAACCTGGGACGAGGAGTCCTGGATCCTCCATGCTGACAGCTCGTCCAACCAATGAGGAAGCGGTGCGAAACTGATACTATATGGCCTAAGCGAGGTGAAACTGGAATACACTCTCCGGTTCGTATTCGAGGCGGAGTATGAAGTGCTAATTGCCTTGCTAAACTTAGCGACGGAAATGGGAATAAAACACCTCATCATCTACAACAATTCTCAACTGGTGGTTAACAAAATCAATGGTGACTATGAAGCATGTGACTCAACTATGACAACCTACTTAACCAAAGTTAGAGAGATCCTACCAAGCTTCAACTCTTGTTTCATTAAGCATATTCCGAGGTCCAAGAACGCTAAGGCCGGTGCCTAATCACGATTAGCAAGTACAAGCGACAACACTATGTGAACTGTGCATATAGAGGACCTACCTCGGCCCAGCATTCTCGGGGGGGGGGGGGGTAGAAGAGGTCGCTCTTATGTTGTAAGCAGAACCGAGCTGGATAGACCCACTTGTTGATTATCTGCTCCATGGGACCCTACCTGCAAAATGCAATGCAGCTCGAAGGGTTGAGCATCAATATGCCCGGTATGTCCTCATAAACGGATAGTTGTACAGGAGATCCATCATGCTCACCTACCTATGTTGCTTGCGACATTGAGAAGCTGAGCTCATACTCCGTGATATCCCTGAAGGTTTATACAGAGGATACTTAGGGGGTAGGGCCCTCGCACAGAAGGCATTAATGCAGGGCTACTATTGGCCCACAATGAAGGCAAACACATTCGATCTTGTTATGAAATGCGATAGATGTCAGAGGCACACCAACATCCCCCATCAACCTGCTATAGATTTGAAGTATCTTACTAGCCCATGGCCCTTCGTGTAGTGGGGAATCGACATCTTCAGTCCTTTTCCACCAGAAACTGGGTAGAGGAAGTTCTTGATCATGGCAATGGGCTACTTCACGAAGTGGGTGGAAGCTGAATCATTTGTAACCATTACAGCCCAGAATATGTAGAATTTCTTCTAGAAAAGCATCGTGTGCTGTTTTGCACTACACTAAGTCTTGATTTCGGATAACAAAAAGTAGTTTGAAGACATCAAATTTTTGAACTAGTGCACTAAGATAGGGATTCAACAAAACTTCAATTCAGTAGCACATCCACAAGCAAACGTATAGGCCGAAGTAATGAACAAGGCTATCCCCCATGGACTGAAAGCTTGCCTTGCGCGAGCTAAAGGGTTGTGGGTGGACAAGTTGCCCGTGTCCTTTGGGTCTACCGGACTACTATCAAGACGGTGACTGGCGAGATGCCCTTCAACCTCACATACGGGATGGAAGTTGCTATCCCAACAAAGATTAAAGTACCAACATTACAGTTCGAAGCCTACAACAAAGAGACAAACGACGACGAGCTCATAACTAACTTAGACCACATCGAAGAGGTACGCGATCTGGACCCCATTCGAACTACAACTTACCAGTAGCGAGTAGCTCGGTATTATAATGCCCGGGTCAAGAAGTGACTATTCAGAGTGGCGGCCTGGTCCTTCGTAAGGTAATGTTACCTAAGCCCGACGTGGGTAAGCTCGGTTAGAATTGGGAAGATCCTTACCGGGTGAGACGGGTGTTCAAAGAAGGAACCTACGAGCTTGAGACCATGGAAGGGAAGCAGGTACCTCGAGCTTGGAATATCGACAACCTAAGGAGATACCACTTGTAAACCTCAGTACAAGCAAAAAATGACCAAGTCCCTAAGGAGATACTACTTGTAAAACTTAAGTCACTCCCAGAAGCCTAAGGGCTATGGTGTCGAGATGACAAGGGACCTCGACACGATTTAAGGCCCAGTCACCTCTTTGGCACGGGCTCATTAAAATCCGGTTGCTTTGGCATGGTTAAGGAAAAGTAGCTGGGTGCAGATAGGTCGGGCATGTACACCCTATATTGTCTGCTCACCCCGGCATACAATAACGATTATTCCTATTTGAGTTTGGGAGTAATCCCGAAGTCGGGAGTAATCTATACTTAGAAAAATTTCGGTCCTATATGGTTTAGCTCGCGAGCTCGAGAGAAATCTACAATTAGAAAAATTTTAAACAAAAGGAGTTTGGCAAAATACTCGTATCCTATTGATAAAGCACTCCGAGTACATGGTAAAAATGAAAGAAGGGATTACAACTATTTATCCGAGCTCGGAGGCTCAGGCATCAAGTATTTACAAAGGGGGTCCAAGAAAAGAGGCATCAATCAGTTCAAGGCTCCTCATTCCCGGCAGAAGTGTTAGTGAGCGGATCTGTCTACATGTGGTCCTCAGTGGCGTCAACTCCCTCTCTCGCTGTATCATCATCGAGAAGGTCGCCGCCGCTCTCCTCCTTAGAGTCCGACTCCTGTGCGGCTTCGACCATCATCTCCTTCGTGATCTTAAATGTCGTGATGGCGCTGAGGTCAAGGTGGGGAAATTCACACCGTGTCAACCACCTACTGAGCATAAATCCCTTGCGGTAGCCTACTGTCCCGACCTCAACCATCTTCTCAAGGTACTCCACCGAAGACTTATACTCCTCTACAGCCTTAGCCTTGGCATACTCCATCGCCTGGAGCAGAATCTCTGTCCGCTCCTTCACTAGTGCCTCATGGTTCTTGTTCTCCCTCGTCAAATCCACCTCGCTCTCCTCAAGCTGCTACTTCTCCACTTCGAGCTCCTTCTTCTCCGCCATCACTAGAGTTAATAACTCATTCTTGGCTCGCACATCATTCTTCCGTTGGTTGATCTCGCTACAAGCTAAGTTGAGCTTGGAGTTGGCACTTCAAGAAGATTCCTCGGCTTCAAGAGCTCACTTTAAGTTCACCTCGGACTAGTAGACTAGGGCGTGGATTGAGGAGTTCACCTGCCAAAAGAAGAAAACAACTATCAGTATGAAAAAAATCTAAGTATAAAGTAGCCCAAAGAATAGAATACCTATCACCATGTAGTATATGGCCACTCTGGCCCCGAGTTGTGCAACCAGCAATTCAGCCCAACGAGCTACCTCCTCGGCAAATGCCATGTCCTTGCTCTTGAGAAGGCCAAACTTTAGAGTCAAAATGCTCTGGATTGAAGTATCGCTACTCGAAGAAGTGGCGGTCGTTGGTACAGGTTGAGTCTCCAAAGAGGTGGTTACCTCGGGCACACAGGGTGGAGTGCCCTTGCCTAGGTCCTCCTCAACCAAGTCGTTCACAAGAGGCTATTTGGTGATGGGTGGGTGTTCGAGGGCAAAGGCGGCGACGTCAAAGGTGGTGGTTTCGTTGTAGAGGCGAGCCTTCTTGTAGGCCCTCTTCTTCTTCTTCCTCTTTTGGGGATATCATCCATCGCAACTACAACAAGTGATGAACTAAGTCAAATACAACAACAAAGTAAAACAAATAGAAAAAAGGTACAATAGTTAGTGACCTACCGGGAGAGCTTAGACTGTCTTGCACAAGCTTCTCCTCAGTTACGAAGTTTTTGAACTTCAGGTTGAGCTTTGCCCAAGATCGGACCTCCTCCCTTATCTTTGATTCCAATTTGACGTCGGGGTCCTAGATGGCTACCCTCTAGTGAGTCAGAAAGGCCACCCGTTGGTGTTACAAACCATGAAGTAGCGTATCTTCTAGGTCGGAACCTTGTTAGGGAGATCGTGCAACAGCCCAGCTACGAAGAAATGATGTTGAGATCTAGAGGTCGGTTGTAATCGAGACCTTGTTAGTAACTTTTCCTGTACTCAGGTAGAACACAGGCCGAGTTCTTTTTGATGGAAAAGATTGAAGAAAAGATGTCGAGGTCTTGAGGTTGGTTGTAATCGTGGAAAAGGGCAATGGTACCTATGATGTTACGGATGGAGTTTAGATGTAGCTGGCCTATGGCGATGTCAAAGAACTTAACAACTTCAGTTATGAATGGATGGAGTGGAAGATGCAGCCCAGCTATGACCTGATCCTCGAAGACCACGATCTCATCGTGACCATGATCCCAAGGAAAGTTGCCTAAGGGAACACTATATAAAAAGTCATTGGGAAGTCTGTACTGACCTACTAAAGATAGGAGTCTGTCCACTGTCATTGTAAACAGATCAAAGCTGTCCGGCAGGCTACCTCACTATGAGGTGGAGGCTGACTTGCCAAAGTCTTCTCGCTCTCATAGAGGTGAGTCCACCTCGGACGGATTAGAGCCTACATCCTGTGCCAAAGTACCCACCTTGGCAGGATGAGGCTCTACAGTCTGTGCCAAGGTCCCTACCTCGGCCCCAGTGGACTTGCCGCTCCTATCTAGAAGGCTACCTAAGATAAGGCTAGACATACTAATGGAAAGGACAACGGAATCAAAAGCAAAGGGAGATGAACTCACCAAAAGAAGACCGAATGAAACAAGACAACCTCGGACCCAGGAATAGCTAACACAGAGCTGGGATACTTGAACGCGACCTCAAGGACTTTGGATTCGCGGTTTTGTGGTGAAGAAAATGGGCCCTTCAGCCCCTATTTATAACCAGTATATTTGGGAATCAACGGTCGAGATTTGTGCGATCCAACGGCTCCTAGGAAAACCGAATGCACGCTTTCCAAGGTTGAAATCAGTTTAGCGCACGTTTTGACGTCTACAAAGACTGCAATCGGCTTGACGTTTGCATGTACTTGATATGCGATCTGGGTCACTTCTTTGTTGAGCCAAATGGTCGAATAGGTCTGACTAACGGTCTACCCTCCATATCACCTAGACTTCATGCCAAATCCACCTAGGCTCGTCTTGCTCTGCGCCAGGTCAGGATCCCTGGCACGAGGAGTGGGGGGCAATTGATGAAAGGTAATTTGGCATGACCTAGTAAGTAAAGGTCATATGGATGCCATCTACTCGTAGGATGATAACTCAGCAAGAGGAGCCTAGTCAACATTTTTCAGAGCTTGGGTGTTCGGTCACCTTGATATAGCCACCTTAGCACAAAAACACTTTGGCAAAAAGTCACCTCGGTAAAAAGTCACCTCATTACCACCTTGGTATAAAGCCAATTTGAAGCCCAAGAACTAAAGTGACACGTAATCGACTCCAGAAGCTTCCCAGCGGACTCTGAACCTCACACCTTATAATGGCAGGTCTTATCCTCTCTCCGTCCGGATCGGGCGGTAACGATAGATTTCATTGGCTGGTACATTAATCCCCGACTAAAGTGGAAACGAATCTCATATACTCAAGCCGAAAATCCCAAAACCTTTTCGTAAGACCCACGACAGTTCAGCTATATAAGGGCAACAACCCCTCCAGGGCCCAAGTATGCGCAATTACTTACATTCAAGCTCTCTAGCACTCAATCTTTAGCTTGCAACTACAACAAGAATACTAACTAAGCATTGGAGCAACCTCATCGGGTCACCCACCCCGATCTCTCTGATCCCTGCTTTGTAGTTTGATCCAGCTCACCACGTGAGCATGTCCAGGCAACCTTCCAACTAGGAGCTTCCAGATCGCACATCATCAATTTAAAACCAATGATATAAATGATATAATAAATAATAATTATTTTATCAATGATATAAATGAAAAGCAAAATTTAAAGCCAATTTGAAAATGAAACCATTTCTATATCTAGATGGTAGGTATGTCAATGATCTAACATTACGGGTCAAATGGGTCAATCTATGATATCATAACTAAGTAATGAATATTAAATGCATACATACGTACATACATACATACATACATACATACATACATACATACATACATACATACATACATACATACATACATACATACATACATACGTACGTACGTACGTACGTACATACATACATACGTACGTACGTACGTACGTACATGTAAATTTGTCTTTTCATCCTCTTTTTCTTCTCTCTATACATTTTTTATTTTTCCTTTAATTTTTTTCCACCACACTTTAATACAATATAACGTAAACAGTGCTCCGACTTCCTATTTATTCCCTAGATTTAAATAATGAAAGTTCATATTGAAAAACAATGATAATTTAAATATGAAATTTAATCAGAGAAAATGAGAATTAGTACCTCTGAATATGAAATTAAAATGAGAAATTTGATACTAGTAATTTTCTTTGTGAAAAGGAAATTAATAATAATATTAAAATTACAATTCCTATCCTCATTTATAAAACATGTCCAGAAACCTTCAGCTATTTCCACCTTTTATTTATCTTAATATAATATACAAAGATGTAGTAAGTGAACAGTACAGCGAGGCTCACAATTACGTTAGTTATATATCCCCCCGGACTAGAAGGCCCGATGAAAGATATTGATCCAGAATAAGTGAGCATCATCGCAAACATGGCGATTACGAGTTCTGTACGTGCAGGGAATTCTTTTGTAAGGTGAAAGAGCATGAGCAAAGACAATAAAAACCCAATTGTGTTGCATCCCACGAAGTAATAGAACATTTGGCGATCTTTAGTAGCCAAAATTGAAGTACCAGCGGTATATGGTCTCTCTAGGTATACCGTACTGGAGTCGTTGGGATTGGACGAATCTTCCTGCCAAAGGCCACCAGGAGGAGTGATTCCAGCTTGAAAAGTTGCTATAGTAATCAAAGCAACAATCACCAACAGTGCATTCCGGACATCGCTTGGAGCTTCTTTGCCTGGCTGGAATTTGAAGTAATCTGTCCAGCTTGATCGAATGCCCTTGGGGATACTTTTGAGGACCTCATCACTTGTAGGTGGTTGTGGCTGGGACGATCCAGTATCAGAGGCTCGACGACGGCGAAGAGTATTTTCTATTACTGCATCGTCCGGTTGTCTTTGTGATCTCAGCAAAACCCCCAGGGCAGTAAGACCCTCTGCATTCACGGCATTGACATCCGCCTTCTCAATGTTGTCAAGCAAATATTCTACCATCTGCACAGCCAAATGTAAGCATGCATTTATAGAACCGGTCTTAAAACAACATCCCATTCAGGGAGCAACACCGGCCATAATGGACTATTCATCAAGGCCTGGCATACGGTTATTGCAGCCAAGAATCGAAAACTATGTTAGAGAATAAAGTCTATTCAAGAACCTCATTTAACAATTTAATCTTTTTAGGTTGAATGGTTCTTTTGAGATGGTATCAAAACAAAGACCTCACTTAACACAGCTTAAATTTTACGGATTTTACCGGGGTTTGTCTTCTCGAGGTTGATATGTGTAAAACAGTGTTCCCGTCGCTGTCCTTCCAACTTAAGATCTCCTCCCTGTTGCGACGTTTAAAACTTAAAGGCATCAAACTGGTTGTTTTCTAAGGCAAGGTGAAGAGCAGTCTTGTCGTAAACTGTCAAGTCTGCAATACTTTCTGGGCATGCACTTAGAAATTCGCCCAAAACGGGGACGCTTCCTGCGCTGGCTGCACAGTGAAGGGGAGTCATCATCCCTTTGCCCTTAACTTGGCAGAGCTCACCATCTACTCTCAACAGTCCCTTCACAATATCAATATTCCCGTTCCGGGAAGCAATGTGAATGGGACTTAATCCATCTTCATTTAGCTTTCTCGTGAGTGAAGGCTTCAGGGCGGCAAGTTCCATAGAAAAAGCGGTATGCCCCATTGATACAGATAAATGTAAAGGAGTACCAAGGAACCTGATGTTGTTAACAAGCTTCTCAAGGATATTGTTATCACGCCTGAGCGACTCATACAAGAGTTCTATATTTCCTGCCTGAGCTGCATCATCTATCCAGGTTCTGTCCATAGTATCTGTTGGAGTTCTATCCATTACTTAATTTCTTCTCCCGACAACAGTCAAGCACTGAGACCCTAGATAGAAAAGACATCAAGACAGTCTAATAATAATGCACAAAACCATGAAACTGAACCAGCCTAATGAAAGCTAGATTACCTTTTTTTCGGTAGAAAAAAAACTTATAAAGCCCGCAAAAAAACACAGACACAGACCTAACGCGTTGCTGCAGGATATGAAACGCCAGGTAATGTTTCAGTCGTGTAGTAGATTGATATTGACCTTGACATGCATATACACAAGAAATGAAATCAACAAAAACGCCAGAAAGGAAAGCAAAATGGAAATTTACGTTATGTTAAGCTCAAAACAACAAAGACACACTAGCCATGTAATTAAATTAAGCACATCATGAAATTACAGACGTGTCTGTGACCCTGTGTTGCAATGGGGACTAATCCCATTTTGGGTCAAAATTTTCAGGGTTGCAATTTTCAAGGAAAATGAGGTGCATGTGCTTAGACAATATAGAAATGTACCAAGGAGAGTATCGAGGAACCCGATGCCATCAATCTTTTTCAGGATATAGTGATCTTACAAGAGTGTTGTTTCCCCTGCATGCCACAGCGTACATGATTCCCAGCTCCTTCGTCCTTCCACTAATTTCTTCTCCCTCCAAGGTCAAAGAATTGAGAACACCTTGTAGTGGAGCAACATCAATCCTGATGATCTAAATATAAATAATAGATATTTTTCTTTTTCCAATCCCTACAATCTTTATTGTTCACACGTTGTTTATCTAGAGTCCAGATTTCCTGCACTTCCATTCATTTGATAATACGTGATGAGGGTCCTGATAATGCCCTAGGTGTGAAGAAACGTCAGTCCTGATGATCTAAAATGAATGGAAGTGCATCTCATTTGATAATACGTGATGAGGGTCCTGATAATGCCCAAGCCTAGATAAGTAGCGTGTGAACAATAAAAATTGTAGGGATTGGAAAAAGAAAAAAATCTATTATTTATATTTAGATCATCAGGACTGGCGTTGCTTCACACCTAGGGCATTCTCACGACCCTCATGACAATGGAAGTGCACCTCGGCATAGACGTTGCTTCACACATAGGGCATTATCAGGACTCTCATGACGTATTATCAAATGAATGGAAGTGCACCTCGGCATACACCACTTCCTACACTTGAATGGTGTATGCGGAGATGCACTTCCTTTCATTTGGATTACATCTTTGGCTAATCTACCATTTGGAGAAAGCTCACTCTCCCATAAAGAATAATTGCAAAGATCGTCGTCCAAAAGAATGGTAATGTTCTGCCTTTCAATGGAGCAAACTGCCCATATATATACAAATACATCAAGAATGAAACTAGCAAGACTAAAAAAATAGCAATTTCCTAAAACTCTAATTTCCAAAAAGTCCATATACACAAAATTAGCAACTTCCTAAAAGTCCATATGCACAAAATCTCTCTAAATATCTTACAATATCTCTATTACTCCCCCTCAAGTTGGAGCATGTAGGTCACGTATGCCCAACTTGCGAAGAAGAAAATCAAACTGTCATCGGCCAAGTGCCTTTGTCAAAATATCTGCCAACTGATTATAAGTCCTTACATGAGTAGTCTCAATAGTCCGGTCTTGTAAGGCATCACGAACAAAGTGACAATCAACCTCTATATGTTTGGTGCGCTCATGAAATACCGGATTAGCTGCAATATAAATAATGACACGACTATCACAATGCAATTTCATAGGTCTGGGATGTTCGACTCCAAGGTCACGTAAAACACTCTTCAACCACTTCAGTTCACACGTCGCGACAGCTAGGGACCTGTACTCTGCTTCTGCAGATGAACGTGAGACGGTATGTTGCTTTTTGGTTTTCCAGGAAATATGAGACCGTCCAAGCATCACAAAGTATGCAGTCAAAGAGCGCCGTGTCAAAGGACAACTAGCCAGTCAGAGTCACAATAAACATATAGTCTGAGATTACTGTTGATGCTCAAAATGATACCCTGACCCGGATTCCCTTTGAGGTGTCGGACCACCTGTAGAGCTGCATCCCAATGTTCTTGTCATGGTTGTTGCATAAATTGAGTCAATATATGCACAGAATAGCAAAGTTCTAGCTGTGTTAAAGTAAAATTAATCTCCCGACTAGACGTCGATATTTTTCTAGGTCATTAACCAACTTCTCGTTGGCCAGTGCGAGTCGATGATTTTGTTCCATGGGCAGATGAGCCGGTTTAGCTCCTAGCAATCATGTTTATGAAATAATATCTAGTGCATACTTTCGTTGACAGAGTTAGATGCCCTCATCTCCTCTGGCAACTTCAATGCCAAGAAAATACTTCAGCATCCTAAGGTCCTTCATGTGAATGTACCAACTCATATACTGCTTGAATCGATGTATTGTCTCTCCATTGTTTCCTCCCACAACAAGATCGTTCACATACAGCAAAACACATAGTGTAGCTCTGTCCTTATGGTAAGTGAATAAAAAATAATCTGAGTGTGATTTAGTAAATCCATACGTCTTCAAGGCCATGCCTAATTTGATAAACCAGTTTCTGGGTGCCTATCGTAATCTGTATAAAGATTTGCGCAAACGACAATGAGCGACAATGAGTGAGCTCGTATGCAAATTTGAGATTTTCAGAAAAACTTAAATTGCACATTATGTCATGTGTGTAATGGATATGAATGAAAAACTAACAAGGTGAGGTCTAAGTCCATTTTGAAAAATTAGGGAATATTTCTTTATTTTGGTGCCAGAGCTGCTATAATATGATATTTCTATGGATTTTGTTGATTCCTCTAGTTAGTAGAAAATCTGTTATCATGGTGATTATTGACTGCTTGCTCAAGTAAAGTATGGCCGCTTAATTTGTTCGTCTAGTACATCCTTACCCAAACCAAAGATGTGACTTAAGACTTCATGGAGGGGTGTTTAAACTCCACGAGATGCTTGGAAGCATATATTGTGTTAGATTGAGACTATTTGTGTTCAAGAGTGCCTTCTCGAAGTTAAGGTGGGACTTGTTTAGACGAGCAAACTGAGTCTCTCAATCATCAGATTGTTGAAGCTTACCATTGGGTATTAGTGGGTCAGAACCCACCACCTTGACCTTCACCCACCCATATGACCCATTAACCAATGTAAATCTAAGAAAATATAATTATTATATCAAACAAAATTATAAATATTAAGAAAATTATAAAAAAATGCAAAATATGCAAAAAATAATGGAAACACAAAAATTGACATAAATTTGCAAAGAAAAAAGAAATTATCACAGAAAAAAAAAGAAAAATTGCAAAATACAAGGAAAATTATAAGATTCAAATATCAAAAAAGTAGAAATTGCATAAAGTACATAAAATGATAAATCTTTCAAAAAATTATATATTTCAATCAAAAACGATAAATTACAGAAAGAAATACTTCCAATATAAAAAAAATAATAAAAAAATAATAAAAAGTGTGTAGAACAAAGTAGAATAGAAGACTAAATCGGTGGTACCAGCGGTGGCAACTAAAAGAATAGCTATTCGATGTGACTTCTTGCAACCTGTATTAGTGAAGTGATAGAAATTTTCATATAAATGATGTGATTGCTCCATTTGCAATCTGTTTGAAAAGTATGATTGGTAATTTGATAATTTTCTTTTAACGCTTTATCTTTTATATTAGTGGGTAGTCTTGGGACTTAGTGTAATATGAAACACTTGGTAATCTATACTAGAAAGGGCAACGGGGAGAGTTCGGGGCGGGGAATCTTCGACCCCAACCCCCAAATCACCCGTCAATCCCCGTCTCTGATTTCCGATAAAGGAATTCCTCCTCCATCCCCAATTCCAATAGGGATGAATTCCCTGTTAGAGACTCGAACCCCTGAAATTAAGAGAGAGAGGACCGTTGGGACTTGGGAGAGTTTATATCAATGATGACTGATGAGAGAGAGTTCGAAGGTTGACGGCGACGACAACCGGTGATGATAACGAAGGTCGGCGGTTTACGAATCAGCAACGAAGACAAAGTCTCTTCCTTAGTTCTCTAGCCTCTCCTCTATTCGATGTCCAACGAACGAGTGGACAATGGCGACAGTCAGCAACGGTGGTCGACGGTCAGCGGTTGGCGAATCAGTGACAAAGATGAAACCAGGGTTTACTGGTTCTATGGTACAGTTGCCTCTCTTGAGTCTTCTTTGTCGAAGACGGAAAAACAAAGACATGTAACTGGTTTAGGCGAGGGTTAAGGGTTTTCCAACTTTTTAAGTTTTCTTGATTTCTTCGAATTATGTTTCTTTGAATTTTTACTGTTTTATAAAATTTATAAAAAAACAATAATTATATATAATATATTATAATATTATATATATAATATTAATCAGGGACAGGTCGGGGCAGGGATTGCATTCCCCGTCCCCGTCCTTATCCCCGATCAAGGATTCATGGGTAGCCCCATCCCTGACCCCGACCCCGCCAAGGTACCCCCCATCCCTGACCCCATTGGGTCGGGGAGCCGAGGTACCCATTGTGGACAGGTAAAATTGCCACCCCTAATCTATACTACTTATAAAAGTGCGAATGATTTGGTATTGGCTTCTGGAATTTTTCTTTACTTAAATACCCCTCTTCTTGAATTTAATTCATCTCCATTGAAAGGGTAGGAAATGTAATTAAAAGAATACCATTAAGTACATTCAATTACCTCTCATTAAGCCTCACATTTAAGTCATTAAATAAATCACATTCTCTCTCATTGAATCCAAAATTTATGCTTTTGTTTATCATCATTAAATTCCAATAATAAATCCATACACAATAATTATTAATTAAATAAAAATTTATATTTTAAAATAAACATAGAAATGAAATCATATTTTTCATCTAGGTGATGGGTAAGTAGTTCAACCATTTGGTCAAATGGATAATTTCATGATGTCATAAATAAATCATACAAATTTAGAAATAGAAAAAGTACTTTTGTTTATCATTACTTAATTCCACTAATAAATCCATATACAATAATTATTAATAGAATAAAATTTTATATTTTAAAATAAACATAGAAATGAAATCATATTTTCCATCTAGGTCATGGGTAAGTACTTCAATCATTAGGGTCAAATTGATAATTTTCTGATGTCATAAATAAATAATACAAATTTAGAAATATAAAAATTGAAAAAAAAAATGGACATGTTTCTATTATTATATATTTGTCATATTAAAAAATAAGTATGACAAAATAGACATAATTTTATTATTGATGGACATTAAATATACAACTTAAAACCGATGGGAAATTAAACCATCTTCCTATCTAGAGGTGGGTTAGTGGTTCAACCTTTCAGGGACAAATAGGTTAACATAGGATGTACAATTAAAAATAAAGTCTTTTCAAATAGAATAGTACAAAAAATACGAAACAATTATGGGCACATCTATAAATATTATATACTAATAATATAAACAAAAATGCGTATGGTAAGCAATAATTATTTTATCAATGGTATTCATGATGTCATAAATAAATAATACAAATTTAGAAATATAAAAAATACTTTTGTTTATCATCATTAAATTCCACAAATAAATACACAATAGTTATTAATAAATTGAAATTTTATGTTTTTAAAATAAACCTATAAATGAATCACATTTTCTATCTAGGTTGTGGGTAAGTACTTCAGACATTTGGGTCAAATGAATAATTTCATGATGTCATAAATAAATAATACAAATTAAGAAATGTAAAAATACAAAAAAATTTAGAAAAAAAAAAGAAATTTTGCACAAAATTGGACACCTTTCTACTATTATATATTTTTCATATTAAAAGATAAGTATGATAAAATATACATAATTTTATAAATGATGGACATCAAATATACAACTTAAAACCGATGAGAAATTATAACATCTTCCTATCTACGGAGCGGGTTAGTGGGTCAACCTTTAGGTCAAATAAGTTAACGAATGATGTATAATTAAAAATATATTTTAAAATTGAGTAGTACAAAAAATCTGAAACAATTTTGGGCACATCTATAATATTATATACTAATAATATAAACAAAAATAAGTATAATAAATAATAATTATTTTATCAATGATATAAATGAAATGCAAAATTTAAAACCAATTTGAAAATGAAACCATTTGTATATTTAGATGGTAGGTATGTCAATGATCTAATGATGAGGGGTAATTTGGCACGACCTAGTAAGGAAAGGTCACGTAAACGCAATCTACTCGTAGGATGACAACTCAACAAGAGGAGCCTAATCAACAGTTTTCAGAGCTCGGGTGTTCAGTCACCTTGGTACAAAGCCACCTCAACACAAAGCCACTTTGGCATAAAGTTACCTCAGTATAAAGTCACCTCATTACCACCTCAACACAAATCCTCTTCCTAGTGGATTCTGTACGTTACGGGATCACACCGCGTAATAGCAGGCCTTATCCTCTCCCCACCTGGATTAGGCGGTAATGATAGATTTCATTGACCGATACGTTACTCCCCGACTAAAGCGGAAGAGGATCTCATCTATTTAGGCCAAAGATCCTAGAATTGTGTTGTGAGACCCACGACAACTTAGCTATATAAGGGAAACAACCCCTCCAGGGCCCAGGTACACGTGATGACTTACATTCAAGCTCTTTATTAATCAAACTTTAGCTTGCAACCACAACAAGAATACTAACATAAGCATCAGAGTAACCTCACTGGGTCATCCCCCCCGTCTCTCTGATCTCTGTTTTGTAGTTTGATCTTGCTTGCCACGTGAGCACGTCTAGGCAACCTTCCGGCTAGGAACTTCCAAATCGCGCATCACCAATTGGCGCTGTTTGTGGAATATGATCAAAAGGTCATCCCAATCCAAGTTACAAACTCAGTCTCGATTTCAACCTCAAAGGCATCATCCAGTCACAACGGAAAGAGCGACATGAACATCACTAGGGGCAAGAGTAGAAAATAGTCACTCCCTAGGGTTCTTCGGTGACAATCAACCAGTTCACCATTCCCTTGACTATCTCTGGGATCCCATCACTATCCGTGCCGCACACTACCAAACAGGTGACTGTTTTGCTCCCCCAAGTGAGCACCACATTCTCGGAGCCTTCGGTGATCCCCCCTGGGGTCAGTCATTCCCAGTTCAATGACATCGTCCAGAGCATCTGAACAATGCAGATCCAGATGCAGCAGATTCATCAATTTCAACAATTTCAACAATACTACTTCTATCAACAATACCAATAGTAGTTTCTACCACTACAATCAAACCAGCTGACAAATCATCATCAAGGGCAAACCCAGAACCAGAATCAGCACTGGGCTCACCAGAACGTCCGCTAATCTCCTCCCCATGGTGAGAGAACTTCGCAGTTACCGGTCCCTCCCTAAGGACGGGCCCCGCCGTGGGGTACAGTGGGCGACCGGCGTACTCCCCCTATTTCCCGAAGAGAGAGCGCAAGGGATTGGCCCGAACCCAACTAGCCCAAGAGGCACAATCAGCAAGTTCCACATCAAGGTAATGTAGATTGTTAGCTTGGAGCCCAAGGTGTGGGCTTGAGAGGAGACCCCTCGGTTCCCCATGACAGCCAGCAACGGGCATGCAATGAAGAAGAAGCAGCGAGAAGAACCCGCAAACCACCTCGTCCTACCATTCAGAGTAAGATCGACGTACCTGGCAATATTGGAGCTGGCAATACAAATGCTGCACCACCAAAGAAGCAGTAGCGACAACGTCGTAAGACTCGCCATTCATCCGCAAAGAACAGTCCACCAGCGAAGTCCAAGCCATCCGGTGGATCAAGGTCGAGAAAGAGAGGAGGTGAGCTTGGTGGCCACAAGAACTGTGCCTACTCTGTTGATCCGGCCATCCCCCCTGTCACCCGAGCTCTTGGCGGCCCCAATGCCAAAAGATTTCAAGGTACCACCGCTAGACAAGTATGATGGGTCATTTGATCCTAATGATTACATAGATGCATTCCAGTCCCAAATGCATCTCGCCGGGGCTGACGAGGCATGTATGTGCGTGGTTTTCTCCACCACATTCAGAGGAGTCGTTTGGAGTTGGTATAGAAACCTCGCACCAGGTTCCATCAAAAGTTGGGTGCAATTTGTAGACATGTTTATGGCCCACTTCATCACCAATAAGAAGTGCCCGAAGTCACAAGAGAGCCTTTTGAACATGGTGTAGAGGGAAGGAGAGTCAATTTGAAGCTACATCAAGCACTTCAATGAGACATGCCTGTAGATACCAGACATTGACTGAGCAATACGTCTCATTGCAGTGCGAAAGAGAATCACTCATAAAGAGTTCAAGTAGCACGTCATGGCCAACAAGCCAAAAAATGTCACCGAGTTCCTCAGGTTGGCCGATCGATTTATTAGCACAAAAGAAGAGATAAACTAGAAAATCGACAACCAGCAAGGAGAAAAGAGGAAAAGAGACAAAGAAGGAATGAGCAACAAGAAAAGAAAAAAGAGCAAGTCCCCTAAGCAAAGAAGCAAGTCCCCGAGCTCGAGGAGTAAGTCCCCCTCACGAAGTTATAGGTTGAGTCAGCGTTCTAGGACCCCGTCAGCGGAGAGAACCAACTATACTCTCCTTATCGCAAAGCGAGGAGAGATCTTAATGTCCATCAGATAGCCACCCAGGCTACGGGGAGACCAACCGACCAAGAAACCTAACGTCTATTGTCACTTTTATCGGGGCCATGGTCATAACACTGAAAACTGTAGAAACCTCTGCAACGAGATCAAAGAGCTAATCCGCCGTGGGTACTTGAAGAAGTACATCTTGCAAGAGGAAAAAGGACAAGGAGATTGGAAGAAAGACACTCTAGAAAGTAGCAGACAGAACGAGCAGCCACCTCGCCTGCTACCTAAAGAAAGACTAATTCGTAGGGTGATTAATATGATCACTAGAGGATCTATTGTAGCGGGGTGCACAGCAGCAACTGGAAAAATGTTAGTCCGAGAACTGGAGCATGAAGTAGAGAACCCACCCAAGCATCCTCGGATCGAAGAACCTATCTATTTTACCTAGGATGATGCCCATGGGATTCAATATCCTCATGATGACGCCCCAGTTGTGAAGATGATCATTAATGACTTCGAAGTGAAGCGGATTACGGAGTAGGGGTGATACGAGGCAATCAACTTGAGTCCTAGAACTGCTATGTGGCTGCCCTCAAGGGAAAGGAAAAATTGACAGAAAACATCGAATTGGAGCGACCAACAGATTACACCAAGGGGCGAACTGCCCCGATGGAAGAGGCGACCCACATACCGGTGTCTGAGAGAGAACCAACCAAGACTCTCCAGATCGGTGCACTGATAAGCGAACTGCTCCAGGTTGGTTTTGCTCCTATACAATAAGGGCATAGAAGCCTAGAAGGAAATTTATTTGACCATCATTTCAACCATCTAAATTCAATTCAGAGTCCAAGATAAATCTTCATGTAAATCTGAATTAGTTGCTGTCCAAGATAAATCTGAATTCAATTCAGGTAAAGAATAAAATCAATAAGTTGGAACTAGAAGACTAGTTAAGTAGGAACTAGAAGACTAATTGGTTCGGTTCAGGTCAGTTTCGGTTTTCAA
The DNA here is from genome assembly GCF_055504915.1 of Nelumbo nucifera. Lineage (NCBI taxonomy): Eukaryota > Viridiplantae > Streptophyta > Magnoliopsida > Proteales > Nelumbonaceae > Nelumbo > Nelumbo nucifera. The sequence continues at coordinate 13,994,423 of NC_142649.1, forward strand.
ACAAGAAAACAGAAACCGACCCGATACATTGGTTTATGAATTTGCCCAACCCAAAACTAGCTGGTGATGATGAAAACCCGATCGACTTGGGTTGGGTCGGCCCGGATTGGTCGGTTTGGTCGGGTTGGGCCTTCTTATGAAAAGCCTTAATATTATGCTAATGACATGGTCATGAAGACCCAATTTTCTAGATCATTAGTTGACGATTTAGATGTTTTTCAAATTTTAAGGAAATACAACATGAAGTTAAACCCAAATAAGTGTGTTTTCGAGGTACCGTCGGGCAATTTCCTCGGTTACATAATGAACCGACGTGGCAACGAATCAAACACAGACTAAATCAAGGTCATCTTAGAAATGCAACCACCCCAGAAAATCAAGGAGGTGCAACAACTAACTGGCTGGGTAGCTGCCTTAAATCGATTTATGTCTAAATCAACATATCGCTGCCTCCCCTTTTTTAAAGAAATTAAAAAGAATGAAACTTTCTATTGGATTGAAGAGTGCCATCTCGCATTTGATGAGCTGAAAATGTACCTAAATACTGCCTCAGGTTTAACCCGACTTGAGGAAGGAGATGTGTTGAAGTTGTACCTCTTCGTGAGTGACGAAGTGGTCAGCTTGGTACTAATCAGATAGGTAGATTGGGTTCATTGGCCCGTCTACTATGTAAGTAAAGTGTTGCAAGATGTAGAAACCAAATACCCCGATATCGAGAAGCTAGTATACGCGCTAGTGGTAGCAACTCGGAAACTATGCCCATACTTCCAAGCCCATACTATCATTGTCCTTACTAATAGACCTCTGAGGCACGTCCTACTTAAGCTCGAGGTGTCAAGAAGATTGAGGAAGTGGTCGATGAAGCTTAGCGAGTACGACATAGAGTTCGAGCCATTGCCAGCAATCAAAGCCAAGTCTTGGCGGACTACATAGTAGAATGCACGATCAGCACACCAGCCCTTGAACTGACTAAGCCCGCTAACACGACAAAGGCGTCGAGACGTGCAATACTGGTCCGGGTCAGACCAGTACCAACCTGAGACGAGGAGCCCTGGATCCTCCACGTTGATGGCTCATCCAACCTGTGAGGAAGCGGTGTGGAACTGATACTGTACGGCCTAAGCGAGGTGAAGCTGGAATACACTCTCCGGTTCATATTCGAGGCGGAGTATGAAGCGCTAATTGTCAGGCTGAACTTAGCGATGAAAATGGGAATAAAACACTTCATCATCTGCAGCGATTCTCAACTAGTGGTTAACCAAGTCAATGGTGACTATGAAGCAGCGACTCGACTATGACAACCTATTTTACCAAAGTTAGAGAGATCCTACGAAGCTTCAGCTCTTGTTTCATTAAGCAAATTCTGAGGTCCAAGAACGCTGAGGTCGGTGCCTTATCACGATTAGCAAGTACAAGTGACAACACTATGTGAACTGTATACATAGAGGACCTACCTCGGCCCAGCATTCTTGGGGGGGGGGGGGGGGGGTAGAAGAGGTCGCTCTCATATTGCAAGCGGAACTAAGTTGAATCAACCCGCTCGTGGATTATCTGCTCCACGGGACTCTACTTGCAAAATGCAATGCAGCTTAAAGGGTAGAGCATCAATAAGCCCGGTATGTCCTCATAAACGGATAGTTGTACAGGAGATCCATCATGCTCCCCTACCTACATTGCTTACAACGCTGAGAAGCTGAGCTCATACTTCGTGATATCCATGAAGGTTTATATGGAGGATACTTGGGGGACAGGGCCCTCGCACAGAAGGTTTCTACCTTTGGTGAGATATTTCTTTTTTGCTATTTATTTTAATGATGTTTTCTGTTATTTGTATCCAAGAGCTTTGTTGATGTTTATCATCTAGTTGTACATAGATAGAAAAACATTATATCCCGTTACTATTGTTGATAGTTGATGATTTGAACTTTGTTCATGTGGCTTTTACCCTCACATTGAGGGGTTTTCCACGTAAGAATTTAGTATCTACTACTATTGCTTGCTCTGTTTTTTGTTATTTGTTTTTTTATTGTTGCATGCTTTATATTTGTGGTTAAGATCTTTGTGATGTTAACAAGGAAAAATATAAGAATTATTCCCAATAGTTCGAACTCAAATATCGCTTCATTTTTGGATGAAGAATCTCGTCCAAAGTGGTGATTCTATGAATACCAAATTTTTGGATTCTAAAGATCACGATTCTTGCATATTGTGTTTCTCACTACGTCATTTGGAAATAATGAATATGAGTGCCCATGTTTAACGTGTGAACGTGGGCACTTCCATAATTTTGCATTCAACAACATATAAGCAAAAGCCCTAACCACATTCAATGTTTTCTCCACCCCCGACGTTCATCTTCTCCAACGGTTCTTTCCATAGGGGTTGATTTGACTCAAGTTGAGCTGAATACTTGTCTATTTGAGCTCGACTCACTAAAATTCTGTTAAATTTGAGCTTGGTTCAAGCTAGAGACTTGAGTTTGAGCTCAACTTGATTTAACACTCGCAAGTTCAAGCTCGGCTCGGCTTGAGTTCAATTGCAAGCCAAGTTTTTTTTCTGAAAAGAATTATACATATGTTTTTATTTTACATACAAAAAATAATAATTATAAAAATTATTTACTATTATACATAAAAAGATATCGTTATATATAATAAAAATTATTTGTTACATATATATGTATGCATTTATGTATGTATGTGTATATATATATATATTTGTGTGTTATATGTATGTGTGTGTGTGTGTATATATATATATATATATATATGTGTGTGTGTGTGTGTGTGTGTTATGTATGTAAATCGGGTTGTGTCACCTGTGACTCAGCATGGTGGTCCATGGGCTGTGTTGCGGTGTGAAATGCTTGTATGGACCATGTCGAGCTTGGGGTTTCAGGTCAATGGGTTGTGCCGACACGACCCATATATATATTTTATATATTTGTATATGTAATATATAATATTTTATATATTATATAAATTATAATTATAAAATAATATATGGTATATATAGTATTATTAATTGTATACAACAAAATTCATACAAAATTAGCATGGCCCGCCCTGGCCCAAGGCTGAACCCATAGACCAAGCCGGCCCAACCCAGCCTAGTCCCATGCTTGCTCGGGTTGTGAGTCTAGTCCCATGTGGGCTCGAGTCGGGCTAATCCTCCAAAATATTGTAGGGTAGGGAGGCACGACTTAGGACAACCCATGGGTTGACACAACCTGACATGCACTTTGTGTAGGCTATGTCGTGCAAGCTCATTACAGACCGTTTTACAACTCTAGGATAGTGGTGCCACTTGGCTAAACATTAGAAAAGCAAAGCCCTCTTCCTTACTGGTTTAATGGGTAATTATGTGGAATTAAAAAATAAAAATTTCAAAAAGATGAAATTAAGAAGAAAAGTAACATTGGGTTCTAAAAAATTTTAAACGGTCACGTGTGTATGGGTTTTGACAAAATATTAATGGATACTAGCGGAAAGGGTAGAACTAGACAATTGTCAAAAACAGTAAGGGTAGCATCAATCAATTTTCAAAGTGCAAGGGTACAATTAGTCAATTACCTAAACCATAAGGGTAGATTAAGAATTTTACCCTTTTTTAATATGGGAAAGTGGGGAAATTCCCATGCATATTTCTCAGTATAAAATATTTTATATTATAAATTTAAAAATTTAAATTTATTTTTAATAATTCCCATGTAGTTTTTTATATTTAAAATTATATTTAAAATTTAATTTTTTAGGTTTAAATCTTTTGAACCAACCGACCAAACCAAAAATCAACCTAAACCAATAAAACTTGATTTTGTTGGTTTTCACTAATGGTTAGTAGATTTCGGGTGACCAACTCCCCAACCTGATCGTGTCGATTGGGTTCACCAAAGCAATACAATAGTGGACACTCCTAATTTGAGCTAAATTTATTTATACTCTAATCTCTAATAAATAACAGTATTGTAATCTCCAATAATTATTGAAAATTTATAGCAAAGTTATACAGTTATTGATAATGAAAATAGAATAAATAGCTAATAAAAATATAATAATTATAAAAATTACAAAATACAATAAATACTAAAAATATATTAATTGGTCAAAAATATTGTAATCTCAAATAATAGTTTAAGCTATAATAAATATCAATGAATAAATCATAACAAAAATACAATAAGTACAACAAATTAAATTTAAAAAGTTAAATAACAATAGTTTAATCTCCAATAATTATTAAATTTTTTTGTTAAATTACAAAACAAAAGTAAGTTTATACATAATTATTCAAAATATATTTATCACAAAAAACTATAAATAATATTTGAAAATACAATAAATATTAATTATAGTGTATATAAATATCTAATAAATATAGATTAAGATCATTATACTATTATTAAATAATTTCATTAATTTAGGGGTTGTTTGGCATCATTGTCATTTCTTGAAGCAACGATGCCACATCAGTGCCACATTAGAAAAAATGGTGTTCCAAGAAACGAACATTTGTTTGGAACTATTTTTCCATAAAAAATAGTGCTCCAAACCATGCCTTGGAAATCGGGAAGCCATGGCTTAGAGTTTCTTGGAGTTGCAGCTTGTTGCTGTCAACAACGCAGTGATGTGGCACTAGATAATGGGTACTAGTGCTGAAAACATTTCCTGGAGCAATGGTTCCAAATAAAAAAAGTTGTTGTTGCTCCAGAAAACTTCCTGCCTGGTGGTGATTCCAAACAAAAATAAAGGCACCATTTTCAGAAAACTATTCTCCAAGCCACACATCAGCTGTTGCAACTACAACATTGATGCCAAACATATACTTAGGGTGGGGATGAAATTAATAGGAATACCTGATTGGAGACGAGGAGTGAAGTCCACACCCCGCACCAACCCCAATTATATATATTAAATTTGTGTATATATTATATTGAATACATAATATTATTTATGTTATTTATAATATTATATATATACATCAAAATATTCTTTTCATTTTAATTTTTCTTTATTTTAAATAAATGCCTTTCTAAAAACAAACTTTTAATTAAAAATTTTGGGATTCAAGTCCCTAATGCGGAATCCCTCTCTATCGAGGACTGGGGGAGTATGGCCCTCGGCCCGAACCCACCCATTGCCATTTGCTACCCTAGGAGTCATCCCCTAAACCTATGATACCCCCAAACCCATAAATATAGTTCCATTAATTATGTCAATTACAAATGTAGTATCCAATACTAATGGAAATTATTAAAATTTTCCAATTATTTATTTGAGAAATGGGAAGTTTTATAATTTAAGTTTCACTAAATTAACAAAATCACTAATTATTGCTCAAAAATTATAGTAAATATCAAAATTACTGAGAATATGAAAAATAAATTTATAAAAAATTACTGAATTTTTTTATTATTGTTTGATAATTTCACTAAATGTTAATAAATTGACAAAAAATATTGAAAATATCAATAACTACTTATAGATAAAAATTACTGAAATTTTAATTAAAATTTGTATTTATTATATTACCAAAATCAGTAATTTTGGTAATTGTATTTATTAAATTACCAAAACCAGTAATTTTCCCTAAGTAATTCTTAGCAATTAAAAATTTCAATTACCAAAGTTATGAAAAATTATAGTTTAGGTGTTGATATTTACTAAATAATATTCAATAAAAACAGTAGTTGTTGAAAATACAAAAAAATACTTCACAAATTAATTTACCCATATTTTTGGCTTTTAGATGGTTTATAATATTGATTAAGAGGTGTTTTAGGAGGAATGTCAGATGGGAGAGATTGTTTTGGAGAAATTTTAGGAGGGGGTTGAGACGATTGGTACGTAACATGATATATATAATATATATATATATATATATATATATATATATATAGAGAGAGAGAGAGAGAGAGAGAGAGAGAGAGAGAGAGAGAGAGAGAGATGGAGTGGAACTCTAGTAAAGAAGAGAAGACTGGCATGTGGCAATATAGATTAAGAGATGTTTTAGGAGGAATTTTAGGTGGGTGAGATAGTTTAGGGGAAATTTTAGGAGGGGGTTGGCTAAGTGATTGAGAACATGAGAGAAAGATTTGGAGTGGCACCCTAGTGTAGAAGAGAGGGCTGCCATGTGGCTATCTGGAAGGGCTAGGAAGGGGTAAAGGGGAAAGGAGAGAGGTTTAAGCAGAGAAGAGAGAAGGGGGAATGAGAGGAGTGGAAAGGAGAGGTATAGATAAATTTACAAATATTTTATTTGAATTAGATATCCAAATATGTAAACAAATGATATTAGGAACTATGTTTTATATATATCTGTCAATATTGGATCAAGTTTGTGTCTCTTAGATGCTTATGGATCAAATTCAAATATACCCCTATCTGAATTTGATGCGACGATCCATGAATTTGCAGCCCCAAGCTTGGCACTATCCAAATTTGTCTTAAAATGTTTAAGATGCACTTGTTTTGGCCATTGGGAGAGCATACTATATCATGTTTGGTAGGCATAACTTCCAAGTCCAATAAGAAGATGAGGTGACTAGGATTGTGGAAACTGAATGGGTGATTTATCCAAAGGGACCACCCGAACTCTCCCTTGGGGTGATTTGTTCAAGAGACCACCCGAACTCTCCTCACTCTTTTCTTGACTGGAAAAACTGAATGCTTTATTTCAATTCGTAGCTCCTTAAATAGGAGATTAAAGAAGAAAACTCCTTGTCGGATTCGGCTAGGCTAGGGTAATCCAACTTAAACTAAAACTCCTAATTACCTACTCCTAATGGTAACATAACTCCTACTTAAGAGGATAAAATAAGACAAGGATAAGGGATAGGATAAGATAAGGGATAGGGATAAGGATAAGGTAAGCTGGTGGCGAGTTGGCTTGACGTGTCCAGATAAGGGTGGGCCCACCCCTATGAACTGTCATGTGGGCCCTGCTCTGTTGCTGCTATTGGGTGCGTGCGTGCGGCTCATGGTGCCGCTGCCGCGCGGTGCGTGTGCGTAGTGCTGCTACCGCGCAGTGCATGCGCGTGGCTCATGGTTCCGCTGCCATGCGGTGCCGGGCGTGTGCGCGGTGCGTGCTGCCGTGCAGTGCGTGCGGTGCGTGTTGCGCGCCATGGTGCCGCTGTCGTGCGGTGCCGGGTGGGTGCGCGGTGCGTGCGGTGCGCGCTACTGCCTGGCGGTGCGTGCTGCACGCTATCGGCGGTGTGTGCTGCTGTGCGGTGCTGCTAGGCAGTGCCTGTTGCTGTGCGGCCTGCTATGCGTGCTACTGCCTATGACTGCGCCACAGTGTGCTGTCGGATGGTGTGACCATAACAGATCCAATATCAGAGGCTCGACGACGACAAAGAGTATTTTCTATTACTGCATCGGCTTGAGTTCAACTTGATTTAACGCTCGCAAGTTCAAGCTCGGCTCGGCTTGTGTTCAATTGCAAGCCAAGTTTTTTTTCAAAAAAGAATTATACATATTTTTTTATTTTATATACAAAAAATAATAATTATAAAAATTATTTACTACTATACATAAAAAGATATCGTTATATATAATAAAAATTATTTGTTACATATATATGTATGTATTTATAAATGTATGTGTATATATATATATATATATATTTGTGTGTGTGTGTGTGTTATATGTATGTGTGTGTGTGTATATATATATGTTATGTATGTAAATCGGGTTGTGTCACCTACGACTCAGCATGGTGGTCAATGGGTTGTGTTGCGGTGTGAAATGTTTGTATGGACCATGTCGAGCTTGGGGTTTCAAGTCAATGGGTCGTGCCGACACGACCCATATATATTTTATATATTTGTATATGTAATATATAATATTTTATATATTATATAAATTATAATTATAAAATAATATATGGTATATATAGTATATGTATTAATAAAATGAACATTTTTTTTAATTTTATTATACTACTTTATTTAATTATTGTACATATTATTAATTGTATACATCAAAATTCATACAAAATTAGCATGGCCCGCCCTGGCCCAAGGCTTAACCCATAGACCAAGCTGGCCCAACCCAGCCTAGTCCAATGCGGGCTCGGGTTGTGGGCCTAGTCCTGTGTGGGCTCGAGTCGGGCTAATCCTCCAAAATATTGTAGGGTAGGGAGGCATGACAACCCATGGGCTGACACAACCTAACATGCACTTTGTGTAGGCTATGTCGTGCAAGCTCATCACGGACTGTTTTACACCTCTAGGATAGTGGTGCCACTTGGCCAATCATTAGAAAAGCAAAGCCCTCTTCCTTACTGGTTTAATGGGTAATTATGTGGAATTAAAAAATAAAAATTTCAAAAAGATGAAATTAAGAAGAAAAGTAACATTGGGTTTTAAAAAATTTTAAACGGTCACGTGTGTATGGGTTTTGACAAAATATTAATGGATACTAGCGGAAAGGGTAGAGCTAGACAATTGTCAAAAACAGTAAGGGTAACATCAATCAATTTTCAAAGTGCAAGGGTACAATTAGTCAATTAGCTAAACCATAACGGTAGATTAAGAATTTTACCCTTTTTTAATATGGGAAAGTGGGGAAATTTCCATGCATATTTCTCAGTATAAAATATTCTATATTATAAATTTAAAAATTTAAATTTATTTTTAATAATTCCCATGTATTTGTTTATATTTAAAATTATGTTTTAAATTTAATTTTGTAGGTTTAAATCTTTTGAACCAACCGACCAAACCAAAAATCAACCTAAACCAATACAACTTGATTTTGTTGGTTTTCACTAATGGTTAGTAGATTTCGGGTGACCAACTCCCCAACTTGATCGTGTCGATTTGGTTCACCAAACCAATACAATAGTGGACACTCCTAATTTGAGCTAAATTTATTTATACTCTAATCTCTAATAAATAGCAGTATTGTAATCTCCAATAATTATTGAAAATTTATAGCAAAGTTACACAATTATTGATAATGAAAATATAATAAATAGCTAATAAAAATATATAAATTATAAAAATTACAAAATACAATAAATACTAAAAATATATTAATTGGTCAAAAATATTGTAATCTCAAATAATAGTTTAAGCTATAACAAATATCAATGAATAAATCATAACAAAAATACAATAAGTACAACAAATTAAATTTAAAAAGTTAAATAACAATAGTTTAATCTCCAATAATTATTAAAATTTTCTGTTAAATAACAAAACAAAAGTTGGTTTATACATAATTATTCAAAATATATTTATCACAAAAAACTATAAATAATATTTGAAAATACAATAAATATTAATTATAGTGTATATAAATATCTAATAAATATAGGTTAAGATCATTATACTATTATTACATAATTTCATTAATTTAGGGGTTGTTTGGCATCATTGTCATTTCTTGGAGCAACGATGCCACATCAGCGCCACATTAGAAAAAATGGTGTTCCAGGAAACGAACATTTGTTTGGAACTATTTTTCCATAAAAAACAGTGCTCCAAACCATGCCTTGGAAATCGGGAAGCCATGGCTTAGAGTTTCTTGGAGTTGCAGCTTGTTGCTGTCAACAAGGCAGTGATGTGGCACTAGATAATGGGTAGTAGTGCTGAAAACATTTCCTGGAGCAATGGTTCCAAATAGAAAAAGTTGTTGTTGCTCCAGAAAACTTCCTGCTTGGTGGTGATTCCAAACAAAAATAAAGGCACCATTTTCAGAAAACGATGCTCCAAACCACACATCAGCTGTTGCAACTACAACATTGATGTCAAACATATACTTAGGGTGGGGATGAAATTAATAGGAATACCTGATTGGAGACGGGGAGTAAAGTCCACACCCCGCACCAACCCCAATTATATATATTAAATTTGTGTATATATTATATTCAATACATAATATTATTTATGTTATTTATAATATTATATATATATATATACATCAAAATATTCTTTTCATTTTAATTTTTCTTTATTTTAAATAAATGCCTTTCTACAAACAAACTTTTAATTAAAAATTTGGGGATTCAAGTCCCTAATGCGGAATCCCTCTCTATTGAGGACTGGGGGAGTATGGCCCTCGGCCTGAACCCACCCATTGCCATTCCTACCCTAGGAGTCATCCCCTAAACCTATGACACCCCCAAACCCATAAATATAGTTCCATTAATTATGGCAATTACAAATGTAGTATCCAATACTAATGGAAATTATTAAAATTTTCCAATTATTTATTTGAAAAATTGGAAGTTTTATAATTTAAGTTTCACTAAATTAACAAAATCACTAATTATCGCTCAAAAATTATAGTAAATATCAAAATTACTGAAAATATGAAAAATAAATTTATAAAAATTACTGAATTTTTTTATTATTGTTTGATAATATCATTAAATATTAATAAATTGACAAAAAATATTGAAAATATCAATAACTACTTATAGATAAAAATTACTGAAATTTTAATTAAAAATTGTATTTATTATATTACCAAAATCAGTAATTTTGGTAATTGTATTTATTAAATTACCAAAACCAGTAATTTTCCCCAAGTAATTCTTAGCAATTAAAAATTTCAATTACCAAAGTTATGAAAAATTATAGTTTAGGTGTTGATATTTACTAAATAATATTCAATAAAAACAGTAGTTGTTGAAAATACAAAAAATACTTCACAAATTAATTTACCCATATTTTTGGCTTTTAGATGGTTTATAATATTGATTAAGAGGTGTTTTAGGAGGAATGTCAGATGGGAGAGATTGTTTTGGAGAAATTTTAGGAGGGGGTTGAGACGATTGGTACGTAACATGATATATAATATATATATATATATATATATAGAGAGAGAGAGAGAGAGAGAGAGAGAGAGAGAGAGAGATGGAGTGGAACTCTAGTAAAGAAGAGAAGACTGGCATGTGGCAATATAGATTAAGAGATGTTTCAGGAGGAATTTTAGGTGGGTGAGATAGTTTAGGGGAAATTTTAGGAGGGGATTGGCTAAGTGATTGAGAACATGAGAGAAAGATTTGGAGTGGCACCCTAGTGTAGAAGAGAGGGCTGCCATGTGGCTATATGGAAGGGCTAGGAAGGGGTAAAGGAGAAAGGAGAGAGGTTTAAGCAGAGAAGAGAGAAGGGGGAATGGGAGGAGTGGAAAGGATAGGTATAGATAAATTTACAAATATTTTATTTGAATTAGATATCCAAATATGTAAACAAATGATATTTGAAACTATGTTTTATATATATCCGTCAATATTGGATCAAGTTTGTGTCTCTTAGATGCTTATGGATCAAATTCAAATATACCCCTATCTGAATTTGATGCGACGATCCATGAATTTGCAGCCCCAAGCTTGGCACTATTCAAATTTGTCTTAAAATGTTTAAGATGCGCTTGTTTTGGCCATTGGGAGAGCATACTATATCATGTTTGGTAGGCATAACTTCCAAGTCCAATAAGAAGATGAGGTGACTAAGATTGTGGAAAATTGAGATCCGAAGGTGCCTATGAGCTCCTAATGGTTTGTGGTTTGGTGCCCATGAAGACCACGTCATCAATCTAAGTTAGAATATTGAAGGTACTATCTTGCCATATCAATGAATGAATTAGATCATGAACAAGTAGCAATCTGATTTAAAAGCCTTTAAAAACTCATAGAAATGAGAAAGATGGTTAGGCAATGAAACCAGGCCCGCGGGATCTGTTGTTTGAGTCCATGGAAAGAGTCTACTAGATCAGGAAATGAAGATTAGCTGAGCCCAACTGCCAAGTGGCTAATGTATTAGTATCTGTTTTAACTCTCTGATGTGCGTTGTAATATGTAACACATGAAATATCAAAGTACAAGGCAACGAACAGAAATCAAGCTCATGTATTAGTATCTGTTTTAACTCTTTAATATCTTTTATAACTTACAGTAATATAATTGTTTAAGCCAATCTTTGTCCTTAATTTTGAATTTTTGATACAAGAAAATTAGTTCTTCCATAGGGTAAATTTATGGTGCAAGATAGCGGAAACGCTTTGACCAATCACCCATACAAAAGCGACTGTAAATCCTCCCGATATTAACGTGCCAGCTGCTGATGTCGCGCTACCTTGAGGCGAAGAACAAATTACTGACGAAGTATAACTCCACATCAAATAAAGAAGGACAGCAGCGATTAGGGTTTTACTCCCAGTTAAGTAGTCTTTTGTAAGTTTATAGAGCCAGACCACAACTATTAAAAGAAATGCGGAATTGGAAGTAATGAACCAATAGAAGAACCACGGCGCTCGAGTAAGCAGAATTGGTGTTCCAGCGCTGTGCGGTTTTTGTGATGTCAGTGTAGAGTTGTCGGTAGAGTCCTGCCAAAAACCACCGGGAGGATTCACTCCGACTTGAAATATGGCCGTGATTACCAAAGTAACAATCAACATTAAGTCGCTCCGCCTTTCGCCTGCAAATAAATCGGTGCGGGATTCAGAACCAATCGGGCTTAATAGAGTAGGCAAGGAACTCGGCACGGTCGCCACCTTCAATATATCTTCAACCACATCATCGATTGTAGATTGTTGTCGTGGCTTTGCATGTGCCACATCATAAGTCTGGGCTCCACAACTGAGAAGAATTTCTTCAATTTCTCTAATTGGCCTGCGTGGATCTCTTGGCAACTGGCGTAATAAATCCAAAGCCGTTTGATTGTTAGCATCCACCTTGGTCTTCCCATGAGATTTATCAAGTAGCAATTTCACCATCTGCATTGGTAAAGGACGAACAGCTCTATTACACATTTTACTATTTTCTCGCAAATATATCGGAAGTTGTAAATTAAAAGAGGGAAGAATGACAAATTTGAAAAAGAAAAGAAAAATAAACATGGCGTTTGCCTGAGTTTGTCTTCTAGAGACTGAAATTTGCAAAAGTGTGTTTCCTCGGCGATCTTTCAAATTTAGGAGCTCGTATTTTTTCCATCGTTGAACTAATTTAACCAATAATTCAAATGCTTCCGACTTGTCATTTTCCAGAGCAATGTGAAGAGCAGTTTGGCTCTCAACTGTTAAGTCTGATATAGCATCTGGGCATGCAGAAAGTAGTTCCTTCAAAACTGATATACTTCCTGATTTAGATGCACAGTGAAGAGGCGTCATCATCTCTTTTCCCTTGATTCGGCCGAGGTTAAAGTCTCCTCTCAGAAGTTCCTTCACAATCTCTGTGTTGCCATTCTCAGAAGCTATGTGGATGGGACTAAGCCCATCTAGGTTTAGCTTTCTAGCAAATGAAGGCTTCAAGTTGGTAATTTCTAGAGCTAATGAGGTGTGTCCCGCCAATACAGAGATGTGTACAGGAGTATGGACGAACCCTATGCTATCAATCTTCTCAAGGATATCTGGGTCTTGCCTCAGTGACTGGTACAAGAGTCCTGTGTCTCCTGCCTGAACTGCAGCATCTATCCCACTTCTATCCATTACCTTCTTCTCCCTTCCCTTGTAATAGTGGAAAGACAACAACCAGACTACCTACTAATCCAGAAACAGAAATAAAAAGTCAACCGTGAATAGGAAGGCTTCCTCTATTTATAAAAGTAACAAAAGTCAGCTCTAGTGTGGATCTGTTAGGCATTAATTCGGTGTTGTTCTTAAGCTCGCATTCGAACTTGAAATTTTGTTGTCTGGTTTGTTTGGTGATTAAAACGGTTTGAATTTTATATTATCAACTGTATTTTGGTTATACTTAGAAATAAAAGAAAACAAAAGGCAATTAAGGAATAACTTCGATGAGGACACAGAATGGCTGGGTTTGTCTTAAGAGGTATTTGTTGTCCACGGGCCTGATGGGGCCAATCCGTGATGTCATTTAAAGAGATAAGGCTCCAAGACTGACAACTACGCCCAAGTCCTATTCATATGCAATGTCAGAAGCCCATTTTAATTTCTTTGATTTACATGGTAAGACATTTTCTTTAGAATAAGACCTAATTAATTATAACTTCTGACCTATATATCTTTTTTTCTTCTATTTATGAAATCATGTTGTAGAGACGTCTTCTTAACTGTTAGGTTTGAATATGAAGAAATTAGGCATATGATGATGAGACAATTTGAGAACTTGCTTTTTCAATTATTTTCCATTATAATACCAAGACATATTGAATCATCCTAGGAATATTACCATACAAACTTGTGTATTTATCATGAATGAAACTATTCAATTACTTGAATGATCTCTCTCTTTATATATATATTCAGAAGATCATGTGGCATGTTATGCATAGGCCCAATTTGTACTCAACCGTAGTCCAACCTTATGCATTGAGCCTAAGCCTTGAGCCCATGCTCAAACTTGAGCTATTTAATTTGGGTCTAATCCACATTGAAATTTAATTTGATGCACTTGAATTTGGCTCAAATTTGTATTGGTCAATCATCTCCATGCTGAAATTTGACATAAATGTATGTGCATATGCATACATGTATGCAAACATGTGACTTAAGGCTAAGTAGTTCAGATTGTACCCACCCTATTTCCATTTGTATAGGTCACTCACCACCAATTAGATGGAAAAATAATTTTCTTTTTGAGTTAATTTAAATTTTTATTCTATTTTCATTATTAAGAAAAATAATTCTTATTTATCACATTATTTTTTGTTTAATATAATGAAATGCATTAGCTTCCAAGAAAATAAGATGAAATACATAACATTAGAGATATATCCAAGTGTTTTCTACAATTTTTATATCTTTTAATATTTTTTGTCTCTTTCTTCTTTAAAATTCTTTGTCATTTAATTATGATAATGTAGGTTAACTGGTTTGACCTTTTGAATAAGAAAATGGTTTCATTTCTAGGTCTATTTTAATTAAATTTTGCATTTCATTTCCATATTTAATAAAAATAATTCTTATATGTTATACTTAATAGAGATGTGCCTAATCTTTTTTGTAACTTTAGTATTTTATTTATCTTCTAATATTTATTATTTAACTATGAGACCATTGGTTGACCCATTTGATCCATATAGCTGAACTATGTGCACGCCACACAGACAAAATGACAACTTATTTTCTTGTTGGATTTGAACACACAAGTTTTATATTATTAAAATTATAGGGTGTAGATTTAATTAGCAGAATTTATTGGTGAAAAACAAAAGTGCCTTCGAATAAAAGATATAGGGGGAGGGGGGAGAATGAGAATTAACATTTTGATGATAGGGAATTGAATGAAGTAAAAAGTAATAATTTAAAGGCAAAATTCCCGATTAGTACCTTGTACTTTGGGCCTAGTGCCACTTTGGCCCCTAAAATTTAAAATGCGACAATTTAGTACCTGAACTTTCAAAACATGACAATCCAATAACTACTATTAACTAACTGTTAACCAACCAATAAGTGGCATTTGAAAAAAACACAAATGCCCTTTGAGTGTCATCTAATTTTCTTTATCAATCATTCAAACATTGACAAAAAATTAATAGTCTTAAATTCTTACCTCTTCTATTCAAAAAAGTTGGGGTCACCAGAATGCCCACTCAAACGTGACCCCAACTTTCTTGAATGGAAAAGGCGAGGATTTGGGACTGTTAATTTTTTGTCAGCGTTTAGATGGTTGATAAAGAAAATTAAATAACACTTGAAGGGCATTTGTGTCTTTTCAAAGGCCACTCAACAACTAGTTAACAGCTAGTTAACGACAAGTACTAGATTGTTACATTTTAAAATTTTGGGTACTAAATTATCGCATTTCAAAGTTCGAGGACCAAAGTGGCACTAGGCCCAAAGTACATGGTACTAATCCAGAATTTTTCCTAATTTAAATTACATTTTTTTCCTCACTATTAGAGAATTACTAAATTTTTTTTGGAAAAGGTAAAGTAATATTTATTAATAAGGAATTACACACAAGAGGCTGATATTAGTCCTAGAACCGAATGACCGATCAAACTAGCAAATATACTATTAGAGAATTACTAAATTCAAAAAATAAGAGTGCTTTAGCCATGAAAAGTCCAAAACGATAATTTATTTAAGGGAAAATCTATGACACTAGAAAGATATGGTATCAGAAGTGCTTTGACCAATCAAAGCACCCTCATGAATTTTGATAAATACCTTTTAATGGTCATCTCTTTTATGATACCAGTTGATTAATGGTATATTTTTCTCCTATCATGTCTTTTCAATATCATAATCTAACCCTTTATTTATGATAAAGTAAACATAGGATTTAACATATATATATATATATATATATATAGTAAGATTGTCCACATCACCATGCCTCTCCTTGTTCCATTACCCGAACCTACATTCTCCTTGACTCTCTCTCCTCTCCTCTTCCCACCACTCCCATTAAGCCATGTTATCATTTTCAACCCAACTACATAAAAATATTCCTACAAACTACAATTTCACTCTTAAGATATCTCCTATAAGCCATTAGGAATGTACCATGTCACCTCATTCCCTAATCAATTCCTAAAATCTCTTCCCCAATCTATATCCACTCTCTCTAATTTAAAATATTTATATTAATTATTAAATAGTTAAATACAATTAGTATTTAATCCAACCCATATTCAATGAGTATTAAATAGTGTTATTACCAAAAGTTAATAAATACAGTTAGTAAATTATCGATAATTAAATATTCTTATTAGTATGGTAAATTACCAAAAATTAATAAACTCTGTTATTAATTAACTCATTATGACATTTTAAAGTATTTTGGGTAAATACTATTATATTCATGTCAATTAACAACATTTTATAGAAATTGAAAACTCTTTAACTAATTTCTTTAAAATTGAGAAGTGGGAATTTTAACTATTACCAAAAAGTATAAAATTTTAGTTATTTCTATTATTATAGTTAATAACCGAATGTGGATGGGTGAATAAAATATTATAATGTTGGAAAATGAAATTCTTAATTAATTTATATTGGAAAATAAAAGATAATTTAGTGTAATTTTGTTAGTAAACTACTTAATAAAAATAAATATGTAATACAAATTTAAAATAATTTTCAATAAATCTACATAATTGCACAAACGTAATAAAATTTTCAAAAATTTTCATAAAACTATATTTTCATAAAATAACATTTTGGAAACTAAAAGATATAATGTTGTACTTTTGGAAAATTATTGAAGGTTTATTTAAAATATATTAAATAATTATTGAAAATTATTGGAATGTTTAGGAAATTTTAGGAAAATTTATTACATTTGATATATTTTAGAAAACTATTGAAACATTATGTAATTTTTATTATAAATTATTGAAAATTTGTAAAGATAAATCAGTATAGGAAGGGGAAAACTATAATTTGAACCTATAATTACACAAGTTATTAAGATAAATTAGTGTGATTCTGTAAGTAAACCATTTAAAAAGAAAATAAATTATTTAATAACAATTTTAAAATAAATTTGAGTATATTTTCAAAATTACACAAATGTAATAAATTTTCCAAAACTTTCATAAAATTATATTTTTTACAATTTAATGTACTTTTAGAAATTTAACATGTGGTTAATACTCAGTATATCCTTTTCATCATTTTTGTCATCAAATTGAATATTGGGTTGACAGAGCGTGGACCTTGCCTTAAACCCGCCTGACACTAGGGACAGGGTAGGGAAAATTCAAGGATTCTCCATCCTTGATCAAGAGTGGGTGCCTTTCCCTAAACTCGTTCGACACTAAGGACGAGTTAGGGAAAATTGAGGATTCCCTGTCCCTAACAGGAAGTTATTAAAATTACTAAAAATGATTGATAAAATTAAATTTATTAAAAACTATTTATTCATATTAAATTAAGAATAATTATTTTTTGTAAATTAATATTAAATGAAAAAGACAATTATTAAAATTTTAAATATTATCAATAATTTTAAATATTTTTAGTTAATTAACAGTAAATTTTAATTATTAATTTATCAATTATTTAATAATAAATAAAATTATTCAATCTTTTGGATTTTACCGTGCATCGCACGAGTCCCCACTAATATATTATAAAGAACAAAAGCAGCAGTCTCTTTAAAATTTAGAAAGGTACAAAACCGATGCTTTTGGCCTATTCACACGCACCACCGCACTGCACTCATGCCAAAGCAGCCAAATGTGTTACACGAACTGCTACAATTCTCGCACGCTAGGATTCTATTTGAACCAAAATGGGCACTCCATCTATACAGCACGTTTTCTTTGGACAAGCTTCATGTCCAGCCAAGGGCGGAGGCAGGGGGTGGCAGAGGGGGGGCATGCCCCCCAATGCCTTGAAAATTCCTACAATACCCATTCTAACTTATTAACTTTTGGCCCCCCTATCCATGTTTATTGTATTTTGGCCCCCTCAAAAGAAAATCCTACCTCAACCCCTGCGTCCAGCCCTATATTCAGTTTGGGGGGAGAGGTGTCCGATTGATAGAATGTGCACATACACTTCTTAATCCCACTCTCTCCAGATCTCTCTCTTATTATCTATATAATTACATGTCACTTTGTAATATACATACATCAACTTCTGAACAATTAAAAAATATTATTTTTATAAAATTAATATTTATTAAAAAATATTTATTCATATTAAATTAACAATAATTATTTTTTATAAATTAATATTAAATGAAAAAGACAAGTATTAAAATTTTAAATATTATCAATAATTTTAAATATTTTTAGTTAATTAACAGTAAATTTTAATTATTAATTTATCAATTAATTAATAATAAATAAAATTATTCAATCTTTCAGATTTTATCGTGCATCGCACGAGTCCCCACTAATATATTATAAAGAACAAAAGCAGCAGTCTCTTTAAAATTTAGAAAGGTACAAAACCGATGTTTTTGGCCTATTCACACGCACCACCGCGCTGCACTCATGCCAAAGCAGCCAAATGTGTTACACGAACTGCTACAATTCTCACACGCTAGGATTCTATTTGAACCAAAATGGGCACTCCATCTATACAGCACGTTTTCTTTGGACAAGCTTCACGTCCAACCAGGGGTGGAGGCAGGGGGTGGCAGAGGGGGACCGTGCCCCCCAATGCCTTGAAAATTCCTACAATACCCATTTTAACTTATTAACTTTTGGCCCCCCTATCCATGTTTATTGTATTTTGGCCCCCTCAAAAGAAAATCCTACCTCAACCCCTGCGTCCAGCCCTATATTCAGTTTGGGGGGAAAGGTGTCCGATTGATAGAATGTGCACATACACTTCTTAATCCCACTCTCTCCAGATCTCTCTCTTATTATTTGTATAATTACATGTCACTTTGTAATATACATACATCAACTTCTGAACGATTAGCCATTGAGTCATCATCAATCGTATCGTTTTCTACCGATGTCATAGAAGGTTAACAACTTGTAATATATCAATTTTTCTGCCGATGAATGTTATATTGCTATGGGCCTGTAATGCCCAGGACATTAGAAAGTCTTTTTCATTCTGTGTTAGCTTAGCTCACTATGAATCTATAAATGCGTTCGAAATTAAGGCCCCAGTTTATTTTTTGGTAAGTTAATTATCCAGGTAAATGCAAATAAGGTAATGACCATTTTAACCAAATAAATCTATTATTAAAAATGACATTTTTGTTCGATTCAAGTGTTGGCAACTTTTCTCTAGGTAGGAAAGTTATTTATCCACTTAGTAAATGAGTATCACTTACCAAGTGATACTCAGGAAAATAAACTTTCCCTGACCCCCACATAAATTTGAAAAAAAAGAACATGGATTCTTGGTCAATGGATAGTAGGAACCAAAATCTCATTGACCAACTTTCCCCCTCTCAAAATCCCAAAAAAAAAAAAAAAGAATGTTCCCTGAAAAGCTATGGCATTATATTTAATTACATAACTCTAAGTGGTGGTGTTCACTGTTTGATTGGATTCTTTTCAACTGAACCATTATTTCAGTCTTTGCAAAATCTCAAACTGAAACCAATCGGTTAATCGGTTTATCAATTTGGTTTATGATTAATTCAATTTTATATCTATAATATATATTATAATGACTATATAAATATAATATATTACAAATATATTATTATAAATAGGTAATTATATATACCGGTCTGTTTCTTTAACCATCCATTTTTATTTTAGGTTAACCAAAATCAAAATTTTTGAAAATTATCGAAATGATCTGCTATATTAACTTGTTTTCAGTTTGGTTTTTTGGTATTTGTTAAGCACCCCTACTTTTCATTTCTGGAAGTTGTGTGCTCTTCTATGGAATTTGAAATCTAATAAGAAGTAAACACGTTATATTTACTTATCACAGATATATATACCGTATAGTACCATCATAGAGTCATGAAATTTCAATGAATTACTTACCACAGTATTGTAGAATCCACACATGAAATTTCAATGAATTAATGTAAGAGCATATGTTATACATGTTTACAAGTAAGTATTAACTAGATATGATATATGGTAGTTAGACAGAGGTGTAATGTGGACCACCTACACTGTAGAAGATCATGCCATGTCGGCATGCCATGCCTGCCTAGCTTGGAACCCCTCAAAAGGGAAGTTTGGCATGGCCCATGATGGCATTAGGGGTGCAAGTTGAGCGAGTTGGGTTCGGTTAATGGTCAACTTAGGCCAGACCCTAAAATTTGGGCTTAAGACCCAAGCCCAAGGTCAAGCCCGATCTTTTCAACCCGAGCCCAACCTGCATTATAATTTGATGCACTCGGGTTGGGCTCGAGCCCTAGCCGGGCTTGGGTTGGTCAATGAACCCACTCTAAAATTATATATGTATATATGCATTTTTGTAAATATGTATGTATACATATATGTATGTATGTATGTATGTAAATATGTATGCAAAATTTACATATATATACATATGTATGTATGAATATATATATATATATATATGTATATGGACGAATAGGGGAGCCACCGTCCATCCATTGCAGCGGTGGCTCACCCATTTAAAGATGTAAAAAAGGGATTCTAGCCGATAAGAGCATCTTTTCGGGTTTAATAGCAATTAAAATTACATAGTTCATATAATAACTAAAATAAGGCAACTTTTTTTAACAAATATCAAAAAAGAGCAGTTGTATATGAAAGGGGAGCATCGTATGAGATACAATTCGTATCTCCTTTTCTTAGGACAAAATTGCCCCTTTATTAAGTTTAGCAAAATTTACCCATGCTCTTTCTCTCTTGCAAATGTTTTCTTCTCTCTCTCGAGTATCCATCTCTTCTCTACTCTCTAATCGCTCAAATCTCCCTACATCTTTCATTCTCTCGAGTCTCCAATATTTTCTCTCCTCTTTAATCACTCGAGTCTCTCTACATCGTTCTCAGTTCGTTGGAGTGAAGCTCTGCGTCTCTCTGCATCTTTTAGTTCTTACTCGATCGTTCGAGTGATGGTCTACACATTTCGGTTCTCTGCTCAGGAGTTTCTCTTCATCTCTGCCTGGTAAGATATTTACTTATTCCCTTTTATCAGGTTCTTTCTCTGCCTTTCATCGCTACTTTTCTAGGTTTCTTTGCCTTGCTTTCAACTACTAGGGTTTTTCCATTCCAATGTATTTAGTAATAATGGTTAAGATAATCGTGACCAGGTCTACGAATTATCTCCATTCAAGACTCAAGAGGTTGTTTGTTCCTTTCTTTTTTTCCCATCTCTAGGGAGATTGAGAACTCTACGAAATATAATGATATTTCACTACCTTATTCTTTTATTCAGATCTCCATTATTTAGTTTCAAATGGGTTTACTTTTGAAATTATTGTACATATAATACTACGTAAAAATATATATACGCAATCGATGAGATCATTCTATTCCCTTTTCTTAATTAGGTTTTATGCCAACTGGGTTTTCTTTAAATTAAACTGTCTCCTTTCCTTCTCCTTTCTAACTTGAAAGTTACACAGTGATTCTTATAAGACTAAAACAAGATGGCAAATATTTAGGAAAAAAAAAAAAAGAGATTCACAAGATATAAGTCTTCTCTTCTAAAGTTTGACTCCAAGTGCTTTATCATCAGAATTACCAATAATGGTAGCTTTACAACTTTACACATTAGTTTGGTTAAGTTTGCTACTTCTGAATCAATTAGAACTCTTCAAATGTTTATAATAATGGTGATAATAATTCTTACAAAGTGTTGCGTAGAGGTACAACCAAATACCAAGAAATAGCTCTTTTAGACACAAAGCACTTCAGGAAGGTAACTATGTTTTTCTTCTCTCCTTCAATCTAGACATATGTTTCAGTAACATCTCTCTTTCACAGCTAGGGATAATCATATAATTTATTGTTTGAGATTTTCAAGAATGCCAATATCTCTATTTTTCTCACAGTTAGGGCTAATCATATAATTTATTATTTGAGTTCTTCAATACTGTCAATATCTCTGTTTTTTTCACAACTAGGGATAATCATATAATTTATTTTTTGAGTTCTTCAAGAATGTTGATATCTCTATTTTTCTCACAGCTAGGGCTAATAGCATAATTTATTCTTTGAGTTCTTCAAGAATGCCGAATACTTTCACTTATTTCTCTGAAACCATTCACAATTTTCTAGGTGTTTTGATAAAACTATTGGGAGAAATAGTGAATAAGTTGCTTTGGAGGGGGGAGAGGATTGCTTAGTCCTCATAGTTTAGGTAGCCTAACATGATGGTGGTGTATAAATTTAAGATGGTGAAAAGAATATTTTCATGGGAGCGCTATTGACATTAGGATATATTAAAAGTGATGATAGGATAACCAATTAACCACCAACGTTTCCAATGTTGATTGGGAGATGAAGTAGTGGTTACTAAATAACCACTAAGGGATTGGAGGAGAATTGTAGATGGTGTGATAAAAGGCTTAAGGTTGAAATCCACCATGATATTAGCTCCTTTCAAGAAGTGGCTAATATTAAATCCTTCGGGTTTGGAAACTTTTGTTCCATTGCTTTCTATATGCAAGAATTAATTAGATGGTTTCTTCAGGAAAGTCTTGCACAAACTAACAAGGAGAGAGATTTGGCTACTTGCAAGGCTTAATTGGATGGTTTCTTCATGAAAGTCTTGCACTCACTAACAAGGAGAGAGATTTGGCTACTGCAAGGCTTAACTGGATGGTTTCTTTGTGAAAGTCTTGCACTCACTAACAAGGAGAGAGATTTGGCTACCAAATGTGATCATATTCTTAATAGAAACTAGGTGAATGCCTTAGGTCTGTTTTCACAGTTTTTCATTAATGATACAACGAGGAATTGGGCATTAGTTGCAAAAATCTCTACTTGGAGGGATTAGCATGCAGTAGATTGGAGGTCGGTCCCATGAAGAAGGTTTTACCAAGTTAAACCTTGATAGATCCAACTTAGTCAATCTGGAGCCATCTAATATTGGCTTGTGTTTATAAATGAGGTCTGATTCCTACTTTATCCTCGGTCCCCCTTGGAGTGGGGGAAGTTGTTAATATCGAAGTCCACACATTCTAAACGGGGACAAAACTTTCTATAGAGATAGATTTTATGTAATAGTAATTGTTGCATACACAAGCAATAGGAGTGGGGAGAAATGTAAAGTCTTCCAAAGCTTTTCATTTGAACAAGGTCATAGGTGCATATTCTCTATAAACAAGCATCTCATAAAAAAACTAATTTCTAGTAGGGATATTGCTACACAAGCTTTTCTTAAGATTTAGATTTGGGAACCTTTCTTGGTTTTTGAAAACCAAAAAAAGTTAATGAACCCGTATCTTGCATTGTTGAAAAATTAGACTATAAACCGCAATCAATCTAATCACCGATGCCCAAATATACATCAACTGGGTTAGTAACCCAAGCAAAAAGAGAGAAATTGCCAAATGGGCCCTTACATCAACCGGATTAGTAACCCAAACACAAAAAAAAAAGAAACTGTCACTTGGCCCCTACATCTTAGGATTTAGGATTCAGAACTTTTCTTGGTTTCTAAAAACTAAGTTACTGAAACCAAATATGACCAAATTAGAAAAAAAAAAATTGTCACTTTGGCCATTAGTGTCAAGGTATTCATCATATGTATTATTAACCCAAACGAGTAGAGAGAAATTGTCACTTGTCCTCTAGATCTTGGGATTAAGGGTGAAAACCTTTCTCAGTTTTTAAAAACCAAGAAAATTTACAGAACCCATATGAGTCCAAATAAGACTAATTTTTCATCAATATAGCCACTAGTGTCGAATTTTACATCACTCGAATTAGTAACCCAAGCACAAAAAAAGACACTCTCACTTGGCCCCTACATCTTATGATTTAGGGTTCAGAAACTTTCTAGGTTTCAGTAAACCAAGAAAAGTTACTAAACCCAAATGTGGCCATAATAGAAAAAAAAAATTACCTTGGCCATTAGTGTCAAGGTATGCATCATATGGATTATTAACCCAAATGAGTAGAGAGAAATTGTCACTTGTCCCATAGATCTTATGCTTAGGGCTGAGAACCTTTATCGATTTCTGAAAACCAAGAAAATTTATGAAACCCATATCGGGCCAAATAAGACTAATTCTTCATCAATCTGGCAATAAGTATCGAAGTTTACATCACATAGATTAATAACCCAAGAACAAAGAAAGAAATGATCACTTGGCCCTTACATCTTAGGATTTAGGGTTCATAACATTTCTCAGTTTCTAAAAATCAAGAAAAGTTACTGAACCTAAATGTGACCAAATTAGAAAAAATTGTCACCTTGGCCATTAGTGTCAAGATATGCATCATATGGATTATTAACCCAAATGAGTAAAGAGAAATTGCCACTTGTCCCTGAGATCTTATGGTTAGGGCTGAGAACCTTTCTTGGTTTTTGAAAACCAAGAAAATTTATGAAACCCATATGAGTTCAAATAAGACTAGTTTTTCATCAATCTGGCCACCGGTGTCGAATTTTACATCATCCGGATTAGTAACCCAAGAACAAAAAAAGAAACTCTCACTTGGCCCCTACATATTAGGATTTAGGGTTCAGAAACTTTCTTGGTTTTTGAAAACCAAGAAAAGTTACTAAACCCAAATGTGGCCATATTAGAAAAAAAAAATTGTCACCTTGGCCATTAGTGTCAACGTATGCATAATATGGATTATTAACCCGAATGAGTAAAGCAAAATTTTCATTTATCCCATAAATCTTATGGTTAGGGCTGAGAACCTTTCTCAATTTCTAAAAACCAAGAAAATTTACGAAACCCATATGAGGCAAAATAAGACTAATTCTTCATCAATTGAGCATCGGTGTCAAATTTTACATCACCCAGATTAGTAACCCAAGCACAAAGAAAGAAACAGTCACTTGGCCCCTACATCTTAGGATTTAGGGTTCATAACCTTTCTCGATTTCTAAAATCCAAGAAAAGTTACTGAACCCAAATGTGACCAAATTAGAAAAAAAATTGTAACCTTGGCCATTAGTGTCAAGGTATGCATCATATGGATTATTAACCCAAATGAGTAGAGAGAAATTGCCACTTGTTCCCAAGATCATATGGTTAGAGATGAGAACCTTTCTCGATTTCTGAAAACCAAAAAAATTTACAAAACCCATATGAGGCAAAGTTAGATTAATTTTTCATCAATCTGGCCACCGATGTCAAAGTTTACATTACTCGGATTAATAACCCAAGCACAAAGAATGAAACTCTCAAAGCCTTTCTTGGTTTCTGAAAACCACAAAAAGTTATTGAACCAAAATGTGCCCAAATTAGAAAAAAAAAATTGTTACCTTGGTCATTAGTGTCAAGGTATGCATCATATGGATTTTTAACTCAAATGAGTAGGGAGCAATTGTCACTTGTCCCTAGATCTTATGGTTAGGGTTGAAAACCTTTCTTGGTTTCTAAAAACCAAGAAAATTTATGGAACACATATAAGGCCAAATTAGACTAATTTTTCATCATTCTATCCACTGGGGTCGAAATTTACATCAATTATATTAGTAACCCAAGGACAGAAAAAAACTCTCACTTTGCCCCTACATCTTTAGGATTTGGGGTTCAAAACCTTTCTTGGTTTTTGAAAACAAAGAAATCTTACTGAACCCAAATGTTGCCAAATTAGAAAAAAGAAATTGTCTCCCTGAACATTAGTGTCAAGGTATGCATCATATGCATTATTAACCCAAATGAGTAGAGAGAAATTGTCACTTGTGCCTTAAATCTTATGGTTAGTGCTGAGAACCTTTTTCGATTTCTGAAAACCAAGAATATTTATAGAACCCATATGAGGCCAAGTTAAATTAATTTTTCATTAATATGGGCACCGGTGTTAAAGTTTACATCACCCGGATTAGTAACCAAAGCACAAAGAAAGAAACTCTCACTTGGCCCTTACATCTTAGGATTTAGGGTTCAAAACCTTTCTTGGTTTCTGAAAATCAAGAAAAGTTACTGAACCCAAATGATCCCAAATTAGAAAATAAATTGTCACTTTGGCCATTAGGGTCAACGTATGCATCATATGGATTTCTAACCCAAATGAGTAGAGAGAAATTATTACTTGTCCCTTAGATATTATAGTTAGGGCTGAGAACTTTTCTCGGTTTCTAAACATCAAGAAAATTTACAAAACCCATATAAGGCCAAATTAGACTAATTTTTCATCAATCTGGTTACCAGTGTTGAAGTTTACATCAACCATATTAGTGACCCAAGCACAAAAAAAGAAACTCTCACTTGGCCTCTACATCTTAGGATTTAGGGTTCAGAACCTTTCTTGGTTTTTGTAAACCAAGAAACATTACTTACCTCGAATGTGGACAAATTAGAAAAAAAAATTGTCTCCTTGGCCATTAGTGTCAAGGTATGGCATCATATGGATAGTTAACCCAAATGAGTAGAGAAAAATTGTCACTTGTCCCTTAAATCTTATGGTTAGGGCTGAGAACATTTATTGGTTTCTAAATCCAAGAAAATTTATGGAATACATATGATGCCAAGTTAAACTAATTTTTCATCAATCTATCCACCGGTGTCGAACTTTACATCAACTGTATTAGTAAACCAAGCACAAATAATGAAACTCTCACTTGGTCCCTACATCTTAGGATTTATGATTTAGAACATTTATCCGTTTCTAAAAATCAAGAAAAGTTACTGAACCCAAATGTGACCAAATTAGAGAAAAATTGTCACATTGGCAATTAATGTCAAGGTATGCATCATATGGATTATTAACCCAAATGAGTAGAGAAAAATTGTCACTTGTCCCTAAGATCTTATGGTTAGGGTTGAGAACCTTTCTCGGTTTCTGAAAACCCAAAAAATTTACAAAACCCATATGTAGCCAAATTAGACTAATTTTTCATCAATATAGCCACCAGTGTCGAAGTTTATATCAACCGTATTAGTAACCCAAGCACAAAGAAAGAAACTCTCACTTGGCCCCTACATCTTAGGATTTAGGGTTCAGAAACTTTCTTGGTTTTTGAAAACCAAAAACATTACTGAACCCAAATGTGGCCAAATTAGAAAAAAAATTGTCTCCTTGTTCATTAGTGTCAAGGTATGTATCATATGGATTATTAACCCAAATGAGTAGAGAGAAACTGTCACTTGTCTCTTAGATCTTATGGTTAGGGCTGAGAACCTTTCTTGGTTTCTGAAAACCAAGAAAATTTACGAAATCTATATGAGGCCAAGTTAGACTAATTTCTCATCAATCTAGCCACCGGTGTCGAAGTTTACATCAACTGTATTAGTAACCAAAGCACAAAGAACGAAACTCTCATTTAACCCCTATATTTGAGGATTTAGTGTATAAAACCTTTCTTGGTTTCTGAAAACCAAGAAAATTTTTGGGACCCATATGAGGACAAGTTGTACTAATTTTTCATCAGTCTGGCCACTAGTGTCGAAGTTTAAATGACCTGAATTAGTAACCCAAGCACAAAGAAAGAAACTCTCACTTGGTCCCTACATCTTAGGGTTTAGGGTTTAGAACCTTTCTTGGTTTTCTGAAAACCAAGAGAAGTTACTAAACCAGCATGTGGGAAAATTAGAAAAAAAATGTCTCCTTAGCCATTAGTGTCATGATATGCATCATATAGATTATTAACCCAAATGAGTAGAGGAAAATTGCCACTTGCCCCTAGATCTTATGGTTAGGGCTGAGAACCTTTCTCAGTTTCTGAAAACCTAGAAAATTTACGGAACCCATATGAGGCCAAATAAGACTAATTTTTCATCAATCTGGCCACCGGTTTGAAAATTATATCACCCGATTAGTGACCCAAGCACAAAGAAAGAAACTCTCTTGGCCCCTACATCTTAGGATTTAGGGCTCAGAACCTTTTTTGGTTTTGGAAAACCAAGAAAAGTTACTCAACCCAAATGTGCCCAAGTTAAAAAAAAAAAATTGTCACCTTGGCCATTAGTGTCAAAGTATGCATCATATGGATTACTAACCCAAATGAGGAGAGAGAAATTGTCATTTGTCCCCTAGATCTTATGGTTAGGGCTGAGAACCTTTCTCGGTTTCTAAAAACAAAGAAAATTTATGGAACCCATATTAGGCTAAATTAGACTAATTTTTCATTAATTTGGCCACTGTTATCAAAGTTTAAATGACCCGGATTAGTAATCCAAGCACAAAGAAAGAAACTCTCACTCGACCCCTACATCTTAGGATTTAGGGTTCAGAACCTTTCTTGGCTTTTGAAACCCAAGAAAAGTTATTAAACCCAAATGTGGCCAAATTAGAAAAAAAAATTGTTTCCTTAGCCACTAGTGTCAAGGTATGCATCATATGTGTTATTAACTGAAATGAGTGGAGAGAAAGTTTCACTTGTCCCTTAGATCTTATGGTTAGGGCAAAGAACCTTTCTCGATTTCTAAAAACCATAAAAATTTACGAGACCCGTATGAGGCCAAGTTAGACAACACTCTTTTTCATTGATAAAAGTAAATATTCTATGGAGCAATCCCAATTTGCAATATAGAATAGAGTCTCATTCTTCTCCTACAATTAGAAATAACACCCAATAGAGTCTTATTCTTCTCTACTCTATTCTGTATCCACATATTCTATACTTGCCTTTATCAATGAAAAAGAGTATTGTCTTTAGTTAGGGCTTTAGACCTGGTTGACTACAATGGAGAAACAAGGAATGACAAAACCAATCATTAGAATCAAGTAGAGAGAGGGGGAGATGGGATACTCAAGAGAACGAGAGATGCAGGGAGGTTTGAGCAATTATAGAGGAGAGAAGAGATGGGATACTTGAGCATGGGTAAAGAGAGAGAGAGAGAGAGATTTCAATGGTGACCAAGGTCATCGTTTTTCTTGAGAATAGATCGAAGGAAAGGAAGACTGAGAGGAAGAGAGAGGATAGAATGTTTTGAATGAGAAGGGCAATTTTTTCCTAACAGGTATGGATACAATTTGTATACTATACTGTAGAGAGACCTCGTATGTTAGTGCCCCTAAGTGATATTTTCGAAAAAAAGTTACCTTAAAGGTTGTAAATCTTCAAAAAGTGTTACTTTAGTTGATATTAGAAGGCAAAAGTTCCCCTAATCGGCTAGAATCCCAAAAAAAACACCTACAAGTGAAAGGTCATTGTAACTAGATGTTGGCATTTATTTGCACCGGTGGATGTGTTTTTGCAGGTTTGCAAGAAATATTTGGGTAGCAGCGTCTCCACTCTCCAACCTTCGACTGGTTGTGAATTTGTGAATTAGGGGTTTTGTTTTCAGCTTGTGAATCCGAGAAGCATCAAATCATTTCTTTCCCTTGCCATGTAGGATGTTACATCATCCTAAAAATTGGAATCCGAAGAAAATCGAAAAATCACCAAAAGCGGTGATCCCTCGTGAGGTCCAATTTTAGGCTGTGTGGTTTGAAGGTAAAAGGTAGGGAAAGGTAGGAAAACCTTTATAAACCTTGTATAGATTTTTCTACCTTTTCCTTCAAACCAAACATACCCTTAGGGATTGATTTCCTAGAAATTGAAACAATCTGCCAACCAAACAAATAAAAAATCACTGGCTCTTTAACTTCTAATGTGGATCCTACATGGCATCGACTTTTGAAAAATCATCATAGATGACAAACATCACCTTGGTCTCTCTGGAAGTAATTGACTATTATCTTCTCTCCCTAAAATGCATATTGTTCCTTGTTACTTTTCCCTTGATTTTGATATATTTTCTCTTTTTCGGAAAGACAAAGCAATAAGTTATTCTCTTCATCCACTTGAGCTATAATCAGATGTTCTCTTAAATCCAGCTCTTTCAGACAAGGAACTCCCGACCTTAAGCACAAGATTTTATTACAATATTAATATGAAAGATTTTGAAAAAATGAGAGGAAATAATTACCCAACTCATTATTCTTCAGCCCACTACTTTGTGCGATTTGATGTAATTAATGTACATAGGCCCGTTTGGGAGTGATTTTGTGTTGACTAAGGGCATGTTTGGTTCAATTCTCATCTTTTTCATTCTTATCCAAGATGAAATTCTAAAATGGACAAGAATGGGTAAAAAATAGATAGAATGAGAATATTGTTATAAACCAAGCACTTTTTTAAAAAAAAATGTGCCAATATTCATAAACCACTAATCTAGGTCTCCAAAACTGTTGGCATAGATGTTTATCGATGGATGGCCGGCAGTCAATATTTATTAGTTGGCATAGATGTTTTTGTAAAAGTATTTTCGTAAAGGTGATTTTATAAAAGTACTTCCGTAAAAGTCATTTCCTAATAAGTACTTCTATAAAAGTGCTTTTATTTCGTAAAAGTACTACTGTAAAAGTGCTTTTACTTTCATGAAAGCACTTTAATCATAAAAGTTTTTTAATGTAAAAGTACTTTTCATAAATTTACTTTTATAAAAGTGATTTCGTATTAAAGTACTTTTATAAAAGTGATTTCATAAATTTACTTTATAAAACTATTGCTATAGATGTAGATGTTTACTTTTGTGAAAGCAATTTTATAAAAATATTTTTATGAAAGTACTTTTATAAAAGTGCTTTCATGTAAAAGTACTTTTATAAAAGTGCATTCGTAAAAGTGCTTTCATGTAAAAGTACTTTTATAAAAGTGCATTCGTAAAAGTATTTTTGTAAAATTTCTTTCACAATAGTAATCATCTACATCTATAGCAGCAGTTTTGTAGGCATAGTTTCCTTAAAAAATGAAAATGATCAAGATGGGGAATGATTATTTTTCATACTGCAAGCTATTCAAATTTTGTATTATGAGACTGATTTTTCATAATGTGGCCCATGGCAAAAATTTGATAATCAAACACTTTAATGTTATTCATTATTGCATAGAATGAACAAAAATTAAAAGAATAAGGCCTAGAGCAATGAATCAAACATGACCTAAACTGCATTGATTGAGTTGTTTCCAGAAAAACTTCACCACAAAGTTGATCTTTCACCTTATTATGTAACCCTATTTTTGGCTTTCTAATTTTTTTACCACACATAGCTTAAAGCTTCACCACAAGTGCTCATTAAAAGCAAATGGGATTTCCAATTCACTTTTCCTACCCACACTCTACCAACCGTGAATTGCAGCCACACATCTCTATATGAATTTAGAGATGTATTAGAAGTGCCTATTAGATTGGGTCCCTAAGTTACTGCCCAAAGGACACCTCAGCTTTGCTTTTTACAAGCTAATTAATTAATGATTCTTACTCCGACTCCGAGTAGACATGCTTTCTACAAACTTACCGATTGCACAATTAATCTCAATTCTCAAATGAGTTACCAAAGGAATTATTGAGTCTGTGCTTATCTTTTAGCGTCTGTTTGGAACTGTTGTCATTGATCCAGAAAATGGTGCCACATCAGCGCCACATAGGAAAAAACAGTGCTCCAAGAAATAACTATCTATTTGGAACCGTTTTTTCATCGAAAACGGTGCTCCAAGCCATGCCTTGGAAATCAGGAAGGCATGGCTTGGAGCAATGTCAAATTTGGCATTTCCTAAAGCTACAACTCATTGCTGCCAACATGACGGTGATGTGGTAGTGATGTGGCACTGGATAATGGGTAGAAGTGAAGAAAATGTTTCCTAGAGCATTGGTACCAAACATAAAAAGTTGTTGTTGCTCCAGGAAACGTTCTAACTGGCAGCAATGATTCCAAACGAAAAAAGGGCATCACTTTTTGAGAAAATAGTACTTCCAACCCACATATCAGCAGCACCGTTTTCTCTGCATTTGCAGCATCAATGCCAAACATATACTTAATCGTCTGAAGTCGAACTGTTGCAAATGTTGATGTAGATCAAACAGAGAGCTAGTATGTTCAATAATTACTGACTATTAAAACTAAAATCTCTCTCATAATAATGTAGATTAGTCCAAGAAATTATTTGCAATGCCAACTCCCTAACAGTCTAACTTATAGTATAAAAAAAAAGAAAAAAAAAAAGCTCTCTAACATGACAATAATGTTTCAGAGAGAGAGATGGTATGAACTAACAACTATATGAGGGATTTCTAGTCTTTTCCGTCCTCTTCCTTACATTCTGATATCAAATGTTAGATGGAACTGTTGTCGTAGGAATAACTGGGATAGAGAAATATGGCTCTACCAGCATTACTTCATCCTGCATGGTTCCTTCGTCCATAACATCGCCCCAGAACCAGTTGTACAATGCCTTAGTCTTCCTTAAGATGTAATACAGAGGAGAAGCTGCCAGGTCCCTAAAGCTGATTCGACAAGAACTCGAAGTCCTCAGGTTGCTGTCTTGCCTCTCTCGTGGCCAGCCTCTCCGTGATTTTTTGCACCTTGAACCTCCGCTTCGACGTCTGCACTCTTGGGAATGAGGAAATAGGGGCCGGGTGACAATATCACCACCGGAGGAAGTACTTGCCGACTTTGAAAATGTGACGGAATATTGTCGGAATTTGGTGGAACTAACAGTTCCGGTCGCCATGGCAATGAGTAGGTTGTGGTTAATTATATTGAGATATCCGTAGCTTGAAAGAGCTATTGCTCAGGCCTTATATATAAGTAGAAAGATGGAAGGGCCAGCGGGTGACCAATTAATGCATGGTTTCCAACACACACCGATAGATGTTGTATAGTACTTGTTGGGGAAGATGGGGTCACTGTAACTTTGGAGGAGAAGCTCTGAGGCGTGTCTGAAGACACTGTCTTTAGAACGTTATTTGCCCTCACTCAGTTTTACTGAATTTGCTGTTGGGTTACAGGCAAATTCGTTCCCAGGATACAACAGAGCCTTGGGCGAGAATCTGCAACCAGCAAAGTTGAAGAGTCTCCAAAGAAACCTTCTGTGAGACTGTAGCAGACCGGACTGAGAGAGAGAGAGAGAGAGTGAATTTCGAAATTGTGTGTTTTGGAGTCTGATTCATTCTCCTTAAATAATTTGTGAAGAGGTATGAGGAAAAGGTGGGTGCTGGTTTAGAGAAGGCACATTGAACAGTTACAATTTCAAACATTGTGACTGTTTAAAAAGTTGTTAACAGTTGGTGACTGTTAAATTTGAATTGTGCCTCTTGATCACACCCGATCGAATTGTGACCGTTGATCTCATCAACGGTGATCAACAGTCATCAACGCACCAAAACCAAAGCAGTCCATCGCGAGCCATGCAGGTGCGAGCAAAGTGCGGTTCTAAAGTGCCTCATTGCGCCGCACACACGCGTGCGCGCGCGTTGCGCGGTATCGAATCCCCATACTCTCCTCTACTAATTCTAAGGAGTGTAAATCAGCTCCTATTGAAATACTGAAAATAATCCTTATAATTATCCAATGTGGGACAAGTTCAAAACCGAATTTTATAAGAGAAAAACAGATTTTTCAATCAAGTATACAAGTACAATTTCTCATGTAATTGACCAATCAAACCAATCTCTTATGAGATTAAAATACAACAGTACTGGTAACATGTAAATGTGGGACCATTAATAGATGTTCTATAGAATCGTCATTTTTTATTGATGAGACCTTTGGGCCTCAATTTGCTAGACGTTTTCGGTGCAAGTGAAAGCCATCTGCTACAGTATTCTCCTTTACATGAGTGAATCAGTTAGCTGTGATGTTATTTTCTTATTTAATTTTGTAGTTTTATGGACAATAGGGGTCTCCATCAATCTAAATTCTTTACAAAGATATCTCTCTCACAAATAAAGCCAATCCACAAAAAACAAGTAGTGTTGACCCATTACCCATTTGATCCGGACATTGAATAAATGGGGACAATTAACATCACTCACCCATCTGATCTAGACAAGCAAATATAAAGCCCTCTACTCTAACACTTTCGAATTCAAATAAATGAATCAATTCAGCTCCATTTTGGGTTGAGTAGTCAAGTTTAAAATTACGTTTGGACTGGATGATTATCTTGTTATCAGAGCCATGATACTTGTCCACCTTCCCGGCGCAGAAATAGAAAGAAAGACGAAACCAAATTACCACACATTCACAAGGAAGAAAGAAAACAAGTTGTTGGCCAATCAATATTGAATCAGGCAAATTGATAAGGAAATAGTTCATTTGGAAAAGGATTTTGGCTCGCCAATTCAAGTCCAACCCTAAAAAGTGAAATTCTAAATTTGAAGCAATGAAGGAATAGTAACTCATTTGACGACTCATTTTTGGAAGATCTTTTGGGCTTTTTAAAGACTGCTAGAATAGAAAACAGTCTTTTTCCATTTGGCAATGAAAGATGAGAAGTAAAAAAGACCCACATCCTAACATTGTTTTAAAAGGCTTAAGTCTTAAGGTGTGAGACGTACACCTTGAGACAAGGCACTCAGATTTTGCCTCAAGGCTTAAGCCTCACAATTTTGGTTTGAGGCTTAAGCCTTTTGTCAAAATGAGGCGTAAGCCTCAAGCCTCAAGCCTCAAGGTGAGGCATAAAAAGGTGTAAGCCTCAAATATCAACATTATTTAGTGATTTCATGCAAAAAATATATATTTTTATGTTTTTTTATAGTTTGAAATATATAGAAAAAAGCACTTTAATAATTATGGGTCATATAAAAAAGAGTAAAAATGAAAAACCAATAGGGCAAATCAAGTTTTATTAGTTTCTCTTAGTACTTTAGTCTAAGAGAGTTTAATGCAAAAAAAGGGCCAATCAAATTATTAGTTTCTCTTTGATAAATCAACTGGACATTTTTTCTTAATATTCTAATTTAACATCCTAAGTTTGTTGTTTTTCTTATTTTTTTTCTAATGGATTTATTTTCTTTTTATTGATTTTTTTTTTTTTTTGCATAGATCAAATCAACTACATTGTTTCTTTTCTTCACAACTGTTAGGTGACCATAAATATGATTCTTCATATATGAATAATTTTGTAAATTGCATTTTGAAACATAAAATATATAATGTTTATAATTGTTAGATGATTAGTTCTTATTTTATTTAATGCTTAAAAGTTAAAATTTATTGCTTACAAAATTCTATTTTGTGGATATTTGTACCTTCCCTCATTCTAATTAACTTGGTATATTACATGTTATTTTTATCATTTATAAATTTTAATTACTTTTTTTCTTAATTTTTGAGGCTTATCATCTTTTTGAGCCACTACGCCTTTAGCCTTTAAAGCCTTGCATCCCAAAAAGGCCGCAGCCGAAGCCCCAAACAGTCAAAAGTCAATAAGTTTCAAAATGGAATTTCCCATCTTTTCACACCTAAAATCTTTCATTTAATAGCCAGTAGATCACAGAAGACCAGGATGCTTATCAAATAGTTTTGATTCTTAAAGACAAGACCTCAAGAAGTTAATATGTCTCTATTAATAGATCTTCCTAAAAGGACTTATCAAATAGAACCAAAATTAAAAAAAAAAAAATAAATCTTATATATTAAAGGATCTTAAAATAATATTAAAGACACTTGCACCATTGCATTCTGGATGGCCCAATATTTTGAGGTTTGATAGAAAATAGTAGAGAAACAGCTTTAAGGGAAAGTTGTCAAGAAATGATCAACAAAAATAGAGTGAACGAAATATCTGAATGGCCCAATATTTTCTATTGCACCATATAGAGTCCAAAAATTAATTAATGCATAATTAAGATGATAATCTGACCAAGGATGACCCAAAAGTCAGAAGCTGGTATCATAGACAAGGAGGCAAATTCTCTCATTAATGGACAAATAAAGGTTCTCCCTAGTATACAACGAAAGTGGAAGAGGACTAGACCCTTGTTTGTAGGCTTTTTGTTTAATTTCAAGAAAAATATTAACCTGTTAAGTGTTTGGTAAATGGTAGAAATATAGGTCTCAAGGTCCAGCAAGAAAGATAAGGTTTGGCCAATGCAAAGGGTCTACATGACTAAGGTGTGTTCGTTTGCTCTAAAAAATTCATTGACCTCTTAAAAGCAAAAAAGCATTGTCTATTCAGAACGTTGGATTGGTTGACTAGTTAACCTCCTTTCAATTCTTTGACAACCTCGCCTCTAATTTTTTAGGGGAAATTGTTTAAAGTTTATTATGATTTTTCAGCATTTTTCTTAATTTCACTGTAACTTTTCAAAACATTCAGGGAACCCCACTTGATGTTAAATAGATTAACGGGTGTTAATAGATTATCATTTTATTCTTTGTTATATTTGACCCATTTTGCAATATTCTAGAAATACCCCGGGTATTGTTTGATCCAAAACCCATTTTTCAGCTTTCTCATAATACTTTCAAGCAGCACAACGAGAGAAAAACATCTTTCAACGAGTAAAAACTTTATATATAGGGTAAAATACAAAAACCTTTCCTGAAGTTTCTGGCAATCATAAAAACCCCATTATAGTTTCATTTTAACAAAAACATCCCCTAGATTTTTAAATAATTCGACAAAAAACTCCCCTAGACTTAGCTCTCTTTACTTAAATAGTATTGAGAACCGCGGCAAAGACGAAGGTGATGTTTGGTACCACTTGCGCTTTATTGATGATACTACATAAGCACCATCTCAGCATTCTCTTGCTCTTATGCATACGTTAAAACTTCCACATAAACTTTGGTTCATGTGCATGCCAGCCTTTTGTAGAAATTATTTTTTGAAGCCTCTACAAATGGTCAGACGTCTATTCACTGTTATGCTGAAGTGACATCTAGTGGTGTCCATATGTCATAAAGATTGTAATTATTGCATTTTTTTTATTTTATTAATAAATAAAATACAAACATTTATTTTATTAACACATACGAAATGGACAATCCTTACAGTGGAAGACAACCATTACTACTAGGCCAATCAGAAACCACACGGCCATGGCGAACGCGGCAACTGAGTTCACACATGCAATTATCTTTGGCTGGAGCGCCATAAACAGCTCTGCCCAATCATGGGTAGGACCAGGAGGACTACAAGCAATGCGCCAACTCTCTGGTCAATCTTCTTGTGTCTAGAAAAGATCACTACCTATGGCCCACAAATTGGATGGCCATAATCTCTTTGCCATTTTCAAATGTAGGAGAAACCAAAAATAATTGAACGCAGGGGACCATTATTAACGCCGGTCATTCGTACAGACACACTTAAACTCATTGACTGAACTCACCTAAGCTGAACATGGCCATCCAATTATTTGTGGCATCGACACATCCCACCTGCATTAATAACAAAGAAATACTCCGTAAACCAACAACCCAACAAGCATAATGGAAAATAGTTAGATAATAGAAACCTCAGGTGTAAAAATCAGCTTTTCTTTGCAGGGAAGCTCACCAAAACGAAACGAGGGACCAAATAAGAAGGGAGGTTTTTGTTAAATTTTTAAAAAATTCAGGGGAATTTTTTGCTAATGTGAAATTATATGGAAAATTTTTATGATTGTCAGAAACTTTAGGACAGGTTTTTGTATTTTAACCTTATATATGTAATGCAGTTGGGCACTTAAAGGCATTTTAGTCATAAAAATATGTTTAACATAGATGACTTTCCATTCAGGGGCAGTTTTGTTATAAAAAAATATATTTATGATGACATAGACAACTTTTGTCAATGTACACTAATGCTGCTCTAAGTGATGGTGACACCGTTATACATATTGACGTTTTGAAAAGTTTGATGAATTTAAGA
Source organism: Nelumbo nucifera (assembly GCF_055504915.1). Classification (NCBI taxonomy): domain Eukaryota; kingdom Viridiplantae; phylum Streptophyta; class Magnoliopsida; order Proteales; family Nelumbonaceae; genus Nelumbo; species Nelumbo nucifera. The sequence goes on from NC_142649.1 coordinate 14,032,441, forward strand.
GAAATGATGAAAAGCTAAGGTGAGTTTTAGATAATTTCTCATTTTTTAGCTTTAAATTTGATATATAAAGTTATTTTCTTACCCTTTTGTTTGTTTGTTAAAATTATGTAATATACAACTTTTCAACCCATAGTTGTCTCAGAAAATTATGTTGATTGCCATTGTTTAGTCCCTACGTTATTAGGATATCAGCATTTGTCTCATCATGCCGATTTGTACGTATAATTATTGATAAATTTTGGTCTTGATTTACATGTACATCAATTGTTGGGAGAAGCTTCATTTTAATGCTTTCCTCAATGGTTAAGTGTTTATTTACTTTTTCGTTGATCTAGCACCTAATGGCATCTACTTATCAACAAATCCTGGAAAAACATTTATCAACCATTTTTTCTTGGTTTTAAAAATAAATCAAGTACAAATGTTTATTTAATAAATAGAAGCTATACCAAATACATAGTAAACCAAAGAAAAATTATAAAATCCATCATTCTGTTTAGGGATAATTTGAATTCAGTCCCCATCAGAATTTCTAACGCGTTTGGACAGTTCGGATAACATTTGAATAACCAATAAAATCTAAGGGGCAAAACTCTAAAAAGGCCTTGATTTATAGGGGTGTCAACGGTATTCAAAAATTTGATTTCGAATTCGATAATCGAAATAATTGAATTGAATTTGGATCATTCGAATATCTAATCGGTCGAATTTGGATATCCTATTCATATTGAATAGTTAATCGGATTCGAATTTTGATATGACCTTATTCGATTTGATAATATCCGAATTTGACTGATTATTTAATTCTTATATAAATTATTTTATATAATTTATATATAATAATTAAGTTATATAAATAATTTATGTATTTATAGAATTAATATCAATAAAATATTTATTTTATATATTTATTAATTATCTAAAATAACTAATTAATCGAATTCGAAACAAATCGAATATTCGAATATTTAATCAGATTCGAATTCGGATATTGATTTTCAATATCCATCGGATATCAAATCAAATTTGGATATCAAAATTTCTAATCGGATTTGAATTCGTATATTGTCTTATCCGATTTGAATTTGATCCATTTACACCCCTATTGATTTATTCCATCTTTCCACAGTATTGATCGTATGGTCAGGAGAAGCTCTAGTCCTTACAACTTTAGAATTAAACTGATATTTGACTAGCTAATCGACCAATTATCGGGTTCAAACGAACTATTTTGAATAATAAATACCAATTAATAGTTCAATAATATTTAACAAATAGTTATTTAATATTTAGTTAACTAACTTTATTTTTCAATTGATTTTTATTGAATTAAAATTTTTAATTATTTCTAGTTAATTAATTTCCTTAGTCATTAAATTACTTAATTACTAAATAAGTAATGAAATAATTATTTATTTCATAATAAAATAATTATTTTTGAATTAATTATTTAATAAAGTATGTTTAATTACTAACTTTAATAAATTACTTGCATTTAACTATATGAAATTAAATACTAATTATTAATTAATTAATTAACTAATATTTAATTATTTAATAAATATGTAGTAATATTTCATAAATATTTAATTGAAAATATATTAATTATGTAATCAATATTTAATAAATGTTTAACAAATATGTAATAAATGTATGTATGTATAAACAAGTATTATATGAATAAAAAAATACATATTTATATCTTGAAAATCACTTAAAATCAATATAAAGATAATTCCATTGAACAACCAGTTCGACTTAGTTGAACATGTCATGATCAAGTATTCAAGTTAATTCAAATTCTGGGTTTTAGGAAAACTGAACCCGGAATTAGGGTCAATTGACTGATGGTTCACACAATTCGATTGTCCGAATCAATGGTGTACTGAAAACGCTGAGTGATAGTAGTTGAAGTTTCAATTTTGAATTTAAAGTTTTCTTACGAGGGAAAAGCTCTATCACGTTATAGCCTCGTTTTCTTAGTTGAAAATAGAAACCATTATCGTGGTGCAAGGACACTTCAAATACCCATGAAAAAGGAAAGAAATGAAGAGCTCATGTCTAATCTATCACGTTATAGCCTCATTTTATAATTGTGTTTAACACATTTTATTTATTATTGAGATATTTACAGCAACTGTGATTAGATCTGTTCATGGGCCGGGTAGTCTGATGGGCTTGAATACAGATTTGAGCCTGCGGGCCTAAAAGCCTGGTTCGAATTTATTTTGGGCCGGATTTGGGATTTGCCAAAATAGCCCGGCCCGGCCTGACCTTTAAGTTAAACCAAAAACTCTAACCCTAAATATCCTAACCCCTCTCTTCTCAGTCATCTCTTTCTCTTAGTCTTAGCCGAACATCAGTTCTCTCTTCTCAGTTTCCACAGTCACAACCTCACACTCTCAGGCAGACAGAACCGGCGAACACTCACCGGCGCAACCAGTGAACTTCGACGGACTGGCAGTGAGTCCTCTCTCTCTCTTGTTCATCTTCTCACTTCTCCTTCTATCTCAGAATCTCAGATGTGAACTCAGGCACCGGCGAGGCGACAAACACAGGCACCGACGGCAGTGATGAATAGTCATCGTTTTAAACTCTCAAAACCCTACTCGAGCTTGACTTTCCCCTTTCCTCTTTGTTCATTGTTTTCCAATTATCAATTCTCATTCTCAACAGTCAGCGGTCATTGTTTTCCAATTCTCATTCTCCCAAAACCCTAGCAACGGATTAGCAGTCCAGCATGTCTTCTCAAGTGTTTTCTTCTCTAACAAACAAACCAGCAGTTCTCACTTCTCATTCTCAGTTCCTTGTTCCCTCTCAATCGTTTTCTTCTTCGACGATCTCCAACGAACGTAGGCTAGCATCTGCACACCTTCTTTTTCTCGTTATCTTCTCTGGTGAGCTTAGGCTAACACCTCAACGTGAACTTAGCACCGGCGAACAGTCACACGAACTCAGCACCGGCAACCATCTTTCTATTAGGTTGAGCTTCAGGTTTGGACCCAGGCTTTGAGCTTTTTATTAGAGCCAGGCTTAGGCTCAAGTTGTAAGCCCACTGGTCATGCCAAGCTCGAGCTCGGGCCTAACAAAATCCTATTTATAAAAAGTAAAAGCCCGGCCCAGCCTTGGCCATGAACAAGTATACCTGTGATGCAATTGTTGTAGCGTTCAGATCAGACTCCAGAAGACAAAAATATGCTATTTTGCTTCACCTAAAAGTACAATAACGCCACTTATTATTTTGGTTGTATACAATATAGAAATTTCTCAACAAGATCCTTTTTCTCCGTTGCACGGAGTGCATAAAACATTGAATGTGGTTTTAAGGGATAAGCACAAATCTGTGAAGCTAGGGAAAACTAATGTAAATAGACCAAAAGATTGGACTGTTATTTTTTATTTTTTATTTTTTTTGTGTGTGTAAAGTAAAGTGCAAAAATACCTGAGGTGAAGGTTATTTCTATGTAAGTAGTCCAGATGGACTAAAAACAAAGTGGTTAGACAACCCATAGAGATCGGCTTTCGTCAGGACAAGCCTGTGCCAACACCGTTCCATCCGCCTTTTGCAACTTTATAATGGGAATATCTCTCCATGAAATAAAGCACATAAGCAAGGAGATATTCTCAATGTAAGGCTGTAAAGGCCGCTCAAACAGGTTTTTCCCTGACTGGAGCCGAATTCTATCCTATAAGAGTCCAGCTTACGATGCATATGTGCATTGTTGGTGCAAAAGGAGAGCGCACAATAAGTCTTTTACTTCGTATACCCACTTAAAGTGTGAGAGGCGAAGGAAACGGTGTTGATAGGAGATACCGTTAGACTCCATTCGGAAACCTATTCTTTGCCACCTCGCACCAAACTCTGTTCACTCTCATTCCCCAAACATTGCATCAGGTATTGAAAAACCTAACTGATGTAGCGCAATCCAGCTGCTCCCTGCAGAAGATGATCTGGCTAACAGCAATGACAGGCTAGATGAACCTACAAGAGATGAATCAGAGAACCTGGAGTGGCTTACCCGGCGAGGTCACTCCGACAGTTAAGTTAGCACTTAGTAGCGAGCTTGAAGATGATAATAGATTGTGAGAGAGCTAGAGAGCATAAATTACGCATACCTTCGCCCCTGGGGGGTGAGGTCTTTATATACTGGAGTCCTCGTGGGTTTGGTGGAGTAGTTCTTGAATCCCCGCTATGATAGGATCTGTTTCCGTGTTAGTTGGGGATAATGCCACCAACCGGTAAGGTTGCTCATTTCCACCCGATTTGGGGAGGGGGTATACTAACTGTTACAAGGCATGATCCCGTAAGACGCGAGGTACGATGGTGAGATCCTTGAAATTACCATGCGGTGGTCGGTCTGACTAGGAGGCGAGCTGCCTGTGAAGTGTCGGGCTGCTTGGTGGCGAGCTGCATAGGAAGTGCCGGGCTGCACCTAGTTGTCATGAGGTTCCATGTGTCATAATGTCATTGGAGGGCCAAATCCGCCCTCATCATTTGCCCCCCCACTCCCGAGCTAAAAGTAACTCGACGAAGGGAGTAGATTTCTCCTTTTGGCCCGAAATTCGATGAGCTCGTAAGTGTTGATTCAATTCCTTAGGCTCTGGGAGCGACTTGCGGTCTACTCCTGGATTTTGCCCATGCCGAAGAGGCGACTGGGTCTTATGAGGTGCCGAAGTCTTTGCCAGTTCGGCACTTTAGCCCTTAGGCTTTGGGAGCGACTTATAGTCCACTCTCGTTGATTTTGCCCATGTCGAAGAGGCGATTGGGTCTTATGTGGTACCGAAGTCTTTGCCAGTTCTTCAGTTCGCGCTTGGGCCAGGCTGCCAGGTCGACGCCCGCGCTAGGCCACGCCAGGTCGGCGCATCGTCAGCGCTGGGATCCCAGCTGCAGTAAGCGGTATGGTGAACTGACCTATGCGGACAAACGGGAACTGAAGTTGCCCCTCGGAGACATTCACTTCGTTGTTTTATCCGGCGTTGCTAGAGGAAGCCATGGATTTGATTTTGAGCTTGAGATTTTTGATTGGATACAAGGGCTTTTAGTAGCAGTTTCCCACAGTCGGCGCCAAATGATGTAGCACAATTCGGCTGCTCCCTGCAGAAGATGATCTAGCTACCAGCAATGACGGACTAGATGAACCTGCAAGAGATGAATCAGAGAACCCAGGGTGGCTTACTCAGTGAGGTCACTCCGATGGTTAAGTTAGCACTTAGTAGCGAGCTTGAAGATGATAATAGATTGTGAGAGAGCTAGAGAGTAGAGATTACGCATACCTTCGCCCCTGGGGGTGAGGTCTTTATATACTAGAGTCCTTGCGGGTTTGGTGGAGTAGTTCCTGGATCCCCGCTGTGATAGGATATGTTTCCATGTTAGTTGGGGATAACGCCACCAACCAGTAAGGTTGCCCATTTCCACCCGATTCGGGGAGTGGGTGAGATAATACTAGCCGTTACAAGACATGATCTCGTAAGATGCGGGGTACGATGGTGAGATCCTTGAAATTACCATGTGGTGGTCGGTCTGACTAGGAGGTGAGCTGCTTGTGAAGTGCCGAGCTGCTTGGTGGCAAGCTGCCTATGAAGTGTCGGGCTGCTTGGTGGCGAGCTGCCTAATGGCGAGTTTCCTGTGAAGTGTCGGGCTGCTTGGTGGCGAGTTGCCTAATGGTGAGCTGCCTGTGAAGTGCCGGGCTGCTTGGTAGCAAGCTGCCTAGTGGCGAGCTGCCTGTGAAGTGTCGGGCTGCTTGGTGGCAAGCTGCCTGGGAAGTGTCGGGCTGCACCTAGTTGTCATGAGGTGCCATGTGTCATAATGTCATTGGAGGGCCAAATCCGCCCTCATCACTAACCCTAACCAATTTGGATGCAATCCTACTCATAGTCTCAACATAATCGACAATTGTTTCATCGGATACCGGCCACCGGCGACAATCAGGTACGTACATCTTCCTTCCAAAGGTAAAGTAAATTCATTAGTTCTCACACTAATCGCCATTTGCCATTCGCCAAACAGAGAAGATGAAATTAAGGTTTAGGTTTTGGGGACAACAAAAGGAAGGAAACGCAATACCTGATGCAAATCATGCAATGTTTGGGGAAGAAAATATGAAAAAAAAAAATAAAAAACAAATACCTGAGCTTTTTCCTCCAATTGTCAATGTTAACAATCGCCGGTGATAATTGTTCGCCAACAATTGGAGAGGTAGAGAATGAGAATGGACAAGGTTTGATGTCAGGTGGCAAAGAACAGGATTTTACGAATGAAGTCTAACGACATCTCCTATCAATGCCGTTTTGTATGCATGGGCCCATATGGGACTCACACTTTATGCGTAGGGAACACTAACATGTTCACTCTTGATAGGTTGCTTAGCCCACTTTGTTTCTAATCCATCAGGTCCCCTAAGTGAATAGGATATAACTAGAGGTACAATTTGACCGGGTCCAACCCAAACTCCGACCTGACCTGACCCAAGTTTTTGCATGAATTGGGCCTGAGTTTTTGGGCAGCATGTTGGGCATGCCAGCCTCGATAGCCTGGGCCAAAAAACTTGGGCTCAACCTAAATTTGGTTTAGGATTGAGTTGAGGTCTCAGGTAATACAAGCCCAACCCAACCCAGGCCCACCAAAAAAGGTATATACATATCTATATTATATAAAAATATCTCTTTTTCTAATTATAATTATGAATACATACATATATAAATTTTCAAACCCACCCAATCCACCCAAGCCTGACGAACTTGACCTGGCCCATCCCAAGCCCAACCCAAGTTGTGTTGGGTTAAACTCGGAGTGGGCATAGGTTCGGATTGGGCCAGGTCCAAGCCCGAGTTTTCCACTGTTAGGGTTGGATCTGGTTTGACTTCAACCCGACCCAACCCGTCCAAGTTGTACACGTAGATATCACCTTTTTTTTAGTTAGTTTATTTTTATGAACGAAGGAAGATGAAGCGGCGCAGAAACTGGGACCTAGTGGGTGCCTCAGAAATCCTCCAGAAGGCACTGCAATCTATTGACCTGGTTGTGGGCATTACTTTGGATATCCCTCTTCAATTATCTAGTCTCTATTGGAACGTTGAATCTGCTGCATCTGCTATTCTCCAAGTATAAATTATTTCCCATTTAATCTGCTGTGGAGGCTGCAAGATTCCTGGGGAGACATACTATCATGAGCCTAAATGCTTAATATCACCTTCAAAGCAGATGCTACTCCATCATTATTCCTTTCCTATAATTATCGCCTCTCTAGCAGTTGCTCACTTTGCAAAAACAAGCATTGTTCTTCTTCTGATTTGGGCCTTTTGATTAACAAATATCAAGACAAAGTAAAAAAACGCTAAAGCGGTATAGCCTGATCATATTGTGTAACTGTGCATACAGTTAAAATTGAAGCGGAAAGAGTGGATAATTCCCTGTGGAAAAAAAAAAATCAAAATTTTCAAGACCCCATATACTCCTATGTTTTGTATTACTGTTTATGTGAAACCAAATATTCTCTTTACTTGTGTAAAGCTCACAGGGGGATGAACCGATTAAGGGGTGGGGACAGAGCAGGGTGCAGGTGAGGGACTCGGGTTCAGTCCTCACAAGACTGTGTTCACACCATATTCACAGCCACTTGAAGCTGTGCATTGGAATCTCCCCATGAATAAGAACATTCAAGCATGGAGATATTCCCAATACATGGTTGCAAGTGTCTGTGAGTACCTTGTGAGCACGGTCTTGTGAGGACAGAATCTGATCTCTTAGGTGAGGTCTGTCGACCTAACAACTACTGGGTCCTGGGCAAGCTCTATGGTTAAGGTCTTGTTCGCTTTTCGGTAAATTACTTATCCGGGTAATTGCAGTTACCTGGGTAAGCTTTTCCTGGGAAACACTTATCTAGGTAAGTACATTTATCCATGTTCTTTTATTTCTTATGTAAATAAAGCAATGACCATTTTAGCCATAAAAATTCATTATTAAAAAGGGCATTTTTGTCCCATTCAAGTGTTGGCAACTTTCTCCCTAAGTGGAAAAGTTATTTACCCACTTAGGAGATGGATATCATACCCAAGAAAATAAACTTTTACTGGCCCCCACATAAATCTGAAAAAAGAACATGGGATTCTTAGTCAATGGGAACCAAATTGACCAACTTTCCCCCCTCTCAAAATCCGAAAAAAGTACGCCCCTAAATAGTAGCCAATGAGAAGCTCCTTTTGCCAATAGAGGAACTAGGAATTTGGAAACCTACAGAACTACCGCTGAATGCATAGCCACATGGCACATAACTCCCACTATATTGCTTGATTAATCACTACAACATCCGTGCTGGTCATGTGTAATGAGAAAATAGCCCATGTATTCATTTACCAGTCCTCTCTATAGAATATTCAGACTCCTAATCCTGGAGTTGGTGAAAATGCCCAACTGAAATTACAAAATAAATAGAATAGGAAAAGAGTGTGGGAAAGGATTACACCCTCAGCCTTAGGAGGTACACAATTGAACCAGAAATAGTTACTCTGATCATTGGTCCTCAAGGAGTATTCTCTAGAGGGTATTGTAGGAAATATGTCTTATATTTATTTATAAATGTGAAAAAAATGGATTTTTGTATTGAAATAACAAACTTAAAAATTAAAAAAAAAAAAGATAAAAGCCCTTACACTGCTTTACGCACCTTGGCTCTTATGGTCCCCAAGGCTAGTTTTTCTTCTTCTGAACTTTGACATCATCTGGGATCCATGAATTCCAAAATAGTGGCAGCAATGTAAATGCAGTTTGTATCAGAATGCCCTTTGGCAGTGCTGAGAAGTCCTGATCAGAGATGCCGACATATGTTACAAGTGCAACACCAAGATACCCGCTAATAATGAAGGCAAGTGCAATAGCAGACATGACAAAGGCCATCAGAGACCCCTCACAGCCTGGTGGGCAGAGTTGTGCCATCAAGACACTGAATGGAAGTACCTTGAATATGAAAAGGACTTCCAGCAATCCTGAGAAGATCACTACATATAATGAATCTGGCACACCCATCTCACGGTAAAATCCCTTCACAAATAACACATCAGATAACATGAAAACAGCCAGGGTGACCTGAACAGCTGAAATTAGTTTTCTTGGTCGGACTGATTTCAATTGTCGATTATAGATTATGCTCCATAGAAGCATTGCCACTTGTCCAAACACCTTCGACAATCCCAGCACTGATGAGTCAAGCTTCAAATGCTCTATTTGGTAGAAGAACATTGTGCCTGTTAAGACTGGGATAACAGCATGAGATGCTGCAAACCATGCAATTGCATATGCAATCTCTGGCTTACGCAATGCAACTAATAGGACCGAGAGCTGTTTACGGATGCCATTATTGGATGAATTCTTGGGGAGGTTCAGTGAGCTTTCTCGGATTGCAAGTGTTCTGAGGAGCTGGATAATCAGGATAATACCAAATCCAAGAAACATAGTTTGAGGAGAGAACCGGTCGATAGATAAGCCACCTATGAGGTTACCAAGGATTCCACCTACAGAGGCTGCCGTCCAAACAAATGACTGAAGCTCACCAGATGAAGATGATCGTGACTTATTGGTAGATTTCGGTTGCTTTCCTGCCTCGGCAACAAGGGCATCATTGGCAACCTCAACAATTGCTGCACCAAGATTGCTGAGAAGGAGGAGGAGAGTAACTGTGAAGACTGAGATGCTTGACGAGGGTAAGAGAGCAATGGCTAACCAAGACACTGCCTGCACAAGAGCTGCACTAGCAAAGTTAATGAAGTAGCCATGAAGAAATTCATAATCGGAGATTTGTTGCCAATTCTGTAAAAGATAATAGTAGTATGCCACTCCAAATTCCAGACTGTAAAAGATTTTCAGTAGATATTTTAGGAAAGGGTAAAACTGCAACACAGACATTTCAACACACACACATGCACCGGAAAATATGAATGGCAATTTTAGATGATGATAGTAATAATGTGTCTACGTATAAAAATAATTATTATTTCTCAATTTTATTTTTGTTTAATTTGATGAATATATTAGAGACATGCCCAAATGTTTCTACAAAAAGTTTCGTATCTTTTTATAATTTTTTGTGTTTTAATCTTTTTTTTGGAATTTTTATCATTTAATTATGACATCAAGGTTGAACTGTTGACCCACCACCAAACAGGAAAACAACTACATTTTTAGATCGATTTTAAATTTTGCATTTCATTAAACATCATTTATAAAAGAAAATCTTGTTTATGATGCTTAACTTTCTTTGATGTTAGTGTCAACTGTATAGGGATAGGGATAATTTTTAGTCTTTCTATTTATGTTTAAAACTGATGTGTAATGTTCATGGGCCCGTTTGGTGCGTCATTTCACACGGTCTTTCGGCTGTTTACAAGCTGGGCAGACTGATTTTCGGTCTATTTCCATTTGGTTCATAGAAGATCTAGCCACCAAAAGGCAGAGTGCCGAAAAGAAGCAAGAAGCCCATTTTGGGCTGATTTCAGGAAGCTTCAAATGAAGCTTTTCACGTTTTATTCTTGCCCGGAAAGACATGCATCTGCCAAACTAGCTTTGGGCTGCTCAGATCTTCATGCAAAAGCTCAATGTGTCTTTTGACTGTCAGAGCTACCAGAAGATCTTCCCAAAAAGACTTGCCAAGCGGGTCCTATGTTAAGTGACGTGTCCCATACTTAAGTAGGGACATAATAGTCTTTTGATTTTTGAATAGAAACATATAAATATAAACTGGCTGACTAGAGAGAGTGATCAAGCTCTCTAGTTCAAACCAGATTTTTCCTTTTCTTCTCTTTTCTCTTCTCTTCTTCTTCTCCTTTTCTCTCTAGTATCCCTTCTGATATCTCTCTAATACTGATACTAACAGAATCCTAGTGCAGATCAGAACTTTATCATGGTATCAAAGCAACTGTGACAAAATCAGATCTGCCTAGAATTCTCTTTTTATCATCATTCAGCCTAGGGTTTTTCAATTTTTCTTCATTATCTGTTGGAGATAGGGAAAGAGGCTGAAAAGGAATGATCGCCCTTTACTCTTGGAGGTTTTCATGCCTTTGGTCAGTAGGTTGATGGGTGTTTGCAGTGGTTTGTAGGAAACCCCCCCTAATCGATGGTGAGAAGAGGGCTGTTTTAGGTGGTGCTGTGGACAGTTGAGTGCAGGTTGGTTTGTGGTGATTAAATAGGTGGGTTATGTGGGCATTTCAGTGGGGATCAAGTGGTTGGTGAGTTGCTAGTGTTATGGTGTGTATTCAGGTAGTTGTGTGGTAGCTTTGTGGTGTGGAAAGTGAAGAAATCAGTGACAGGTGTTGCTGAAATTGTGACTATAGGTGGTTTTTACTAGCTTTGTGGTGTGGAGAGTGAAGAAATCAGTGACAGGTGTTGCTGAAATTGTGATTGTAGGTGGTTATCTTTACTAGTGTGCAGTGTGGTGAGAAGTGAATGTAAAAAATAAAAAAGAATCAGATATGGGAGACAACAGTGACAAAAAATCTAGTGTGATGGTTCCCACCGACTACTTGAATGTTCAGATGACTTCTATCAAGTTGAATGGGGAGAATTATGTGCCTTGGACGAAATCTGTAGAGGTCTTTCTTAGAGCTAAGAAGAAAGTGAAGCATGTAAGGGAAGAAAAACCCTCCACTGAGTCTCATAAGTATAGTGATTGGGAACAAGAAGATGCACAAATTATGACCTGGTTATGGAATAGTATAGAGCCCAACATTAATGTGAATTTCATGTTCCTAGATAAAGCCAAGGATATTTGGGACCATGCCAAGAAGCTATATTCGAGATAAGACAACACTACTAGAGTGAATCAGCTTTATCAGGAGTACTTTAATCTGCAACAAAGTAATCAAAGTCTTGAGGAGTACTATGCTAGCATGAGGAACCTTTGTAATGAGTTGAACGTGTACCATCCCCTCACCTCTGATGTTAAAATTCAGCAACAACAGAGAAAACAACTAGAAGTGACCAGATTTTTAGTAGGGTAGAAATCTGAATATGAACCAATGAGAGCACAAATACTAGGAGGGTCATCCCTTCCGTCCCTAGAAGAGGTATTTGCCCGTCTTCGAAGGATCTCTATTAGGCCTACAGAGAATTCTAATGTCTCTGGCAGGTCTGCCTTTGTAGTGACGAGAGGGGGAGGCCGTGGTGTTAGAGGTAGAGCTTAGGGAGTTCAATCCGGCCATAGTGGTGGTAGTGGACCGGTGTATGGTTGTAGTGGTGGTGGTGGACCTATGTATAACCGTGGTGGTGGACGTATTGAAGGTCAAGATTCAGGGGGAGTTTGTGGTAGAGGACGTAGTAATGGTCTAAGGAAGTGTACACACTGTGGTATGGAAGGACATACCATCAACTTTGTTATGATTTGCATGGCCCACCTTCAACTTGGGAAAATCATGTAGTGGCCAGTGATAGTGGTCCCAAACAGGAGAATCAACAAGCTAATCAGATGGCTTCTATATCTACAGATGTTTCTAGGAAAGAGATGATGAGTGTTCCACGTGATGAGTATGAGAGATTTATTAAGGCCACATCTCAACAGAATACAGCCACTCTTACACACTTAGGTATGGCTTGTTTGGCATCCAAACCCAACCCCTGGATTATTGACTTTGGAGTCTCCGATCACATGGCTAGAACCTAGAACTCTAGGTGTGTTTTCCTCCCTTTCTCAGTGCCCCACATCACACTTTGTTACCCTTACTAATGGTTCAACATCTTCCATTTGTGGTGTTGGTAATGTTGACATAGACCCTTTATCCCTATCCTCAGTTTTGTATGTTCCCAAATTTTCTTTTAATCTTATGTTTGTTAGTAAGTTGACCAAGTCCCTTAATTGTTCTATCACTTTTTACACTTCTTGTGTCTTTCAAGATCTCAAGATGGGGATAAAAATTGGTGGAGGGGATGAAACTGGTGGACTGTATTATCTTGATGGTGGTGGTAGCTCATCAATAGCTCTTCAGACATCCCTTTTCTCCTCTTCAGTGGTACTATCGACTTGGTCATCCATCGCTTAAATTATTGAAGCATCTTGTTCCGTCATTGAGTCATCTTTTTGTTTTGGATTGTGAGCCATGTCAGTTGGGGAAACACCATTGTGTTCCCTTTAGCCCTAGGGTTGTATGTCAAGTCATTTTTCTTTAGTTCATTCAAATGTTTGGGGTCCAAATAAAATAGTGCCATACAATGGTTACAAATACTTTGTTATTTTTGTTGATGATTATTCAAGAATGATGTAGCTTTACCTAATGAAAGAAATGAGTGAATTGTTTTTCATTTTCCAAAACTTTTATGCTGAAATTCACAACCAATTTGGTGTATACATTAAGATTCTTCGTTCCGGGTCGAGAATACTTTTATACACTGTTTCAGGAGTATTTGGAACAACATTGCATTATGCATCAAACTTCATGTACCTATACCCCATAATAAAATGGGATAGTTAAGAGAAAGAACTGACACCTTTTGGAAACTGCTCAATCCCTTATGCACCATAAGAATGTACCTAAACATTTTTGGAGTGATGTTGTGTTTATATCTTGCTTCCTGATTAACCGGATGCCCACGCCCATCCTTGAAGGTCATTCCCCTTTCACCACTTTATTTTCTACCTTGTCTCCGTTCCCCCTTACTCCTACGATTTTCGGATGTGTATGCTTTGTTCATAATCTTGAACCAAGAAAGGACAAATTGGATGCACAATCCACTAAGTGTATCTTCCTTGGCTATTCCCGGACCTAGAAAGGGTATAACTGTTATAACCCTAGTTCTCGACGTTCCTTTGTGTATGCAGATATTACTTTCTTTAAGTCTACTCCATTTTTCTCAGGGTCAGGTGATGTTCCTTCTTCTTCCTCACCTCCTCCTCTTCCAGTTCCCGCTGAGGACCCCATTCCACTTGTTCTAGTTGTGACTAAGTCTTTGCCTCTAATGCAACTTCCTGTTGAACGACCACCCATCCGTCAAGTGTATACGCATTGACAACATGTACCAGCTCCTCCTCTAGATTTGTCACCGTCGATAAATCCAACAGTTGTTCCAACACCAGCCACAACCCTAGTTTTTGACGTTGATTTTCCTATCGCCTTGTGGAAAGGTAAATGCAGTTGCACACTTCATCCCATTTCTAATTATGTTTCTGTCACTCACCTTTCTACTTGCCATCGCCAGTGTATTTCTCTATTGTCTTCTATTTCTGTTCCTATGAATGTCCAGGAATCCCTTGCGGCCTTGCTTCTCTAGGGTGGCACCATGCAATGGAAGAACTCTCTGCCTTAGCTCATAATCATATGTGGGAACTCACCACGCTCCCTCTTGGTAAGCAGGTTGCCAGTTGTAAGTGGTTATACATTGTTAAGTATTTACCAAATGGTAGTATAGAGCGGTTGAAAACTAGCATGGTTGCTAAAGGGTATTCCCAAACATATGGTATTGACTACACGGAGACCTCTCCTGTGCTAAAATTGGTTCAGTCTGTGTTGTGATATCTCTATCTACTATGTATGATTGGCCTCTATTTTAGCTTGACATCAAGAATGCCTTTTTACATGGTGATCTCCTTGAAGAGGTCTATATGGAGCAACCACCGAGGTTTGTTGCTCAAGGGGAGGATGGTAAGGTTTGCAAACTAAAGAAGGTCATTTACAGATTTAAATAGTTTCCCCATGTATGGTTTGGTAGATTTAGTGAAGTGATAAAGAAGTTTAGCATGAAACAGTGTCAGGTTGATCACTCAGTATTTAATCATGATTCGCATGCTGGGAAGATCTTACTGGTGGTATATGTAGATGATATTGTCATTACCAGCGGTGATAGATTGGGGATTGATAGGCTAAAGACCTTCCTACATGAGTACTTTCAAACAAAGGACCTTGGTAAATTAAAATACTTCTTGGGGATAGAAGTAGTAAGGTCTAAGCATGGTATTAATTTGTGTCAAAGGAAGTAAGTTCTTGATTTATTGGAAGAAACAGGACTGTTAGGTGCCAAACCAGCTGAAACACCTATGGAACCAAATATCCCAACCTTATCTTAACTATAGGCTACATGAGATTTGTTTCACCATTCCATTTTGTCTATTGCCATATATATTGTTGAATTATTGGCACTTAAATAATTTCTTATTACTTCTTCCCATGGCCCTTTGGTTTACTCCTAGACCTTCTAGCCCCTACAACTTGTAACAAATGACTTCTTTTTATGGGTGTTGATAGACTTTTATGACTATGATCAACCCATCTTAGTTTACTTTCTCTCATTTTATCACTCAAGGGAGCTAATCCTAGGTTTCTTCTAATGACTTCATTTTTTATACTATCCTTTCTAGTTTTTCCACTCATCCATCTTAGCATACACACATTACTGCCAAACTCGTTTCTAGACTTGTTGTTTCTTCATTGCCCAACACACATTTTCTTAAATATGATTAATATAAAATATTAGAGATGTGCCCAAATTTTTCTACAATCTTTTTTATTTTTTGAATTTTTCTTTAATATGATGAATATCTAATATTAAAGGTGTGCCTAAATTTTTCAACAAAAAATTTGTATTGTTTTGTAATTTTTTTTATTATTTAATTGTGACATCAAAGTTGAACTGCTAACCCACCACAAAACAAGAAAGCAATTTCATTTTTGTCTTGATTTTAAATTTTGCATGTCATTTCCATCATCAATAAAATAAATTCTTGTATCAACTTATTTCTCCTTAATATATGATTAATCTAAAATAATATAGATGTGCCTAAATTTTTCTACAATAATTTATTTTTTGTATTTATTTCTATTTAAAAATTTAGTATTTACTATGACATCATCGGTTAACTTTATTTGACCTAGATGAATTGCTTACCCCCCATTTGGACTTGGACAGAAGAAGGTTTCATTTTTGGGTCAGCTTTAGAAACATAGGTTTTCTATTGTTAAAAGTATTTGACATAGATATACCTGATATAATTCGTAATTTTTCTTTGGTAGATATAGTTGGGATAAGGCATGGGTGATGATGATTGGACATAGAGCTAGTTAGTAGAATTTATTGATAAGAAAAAATTACCTTAAATATACAACTTAACGAGAAAAATCGGAGTTAGAGGGAATTAAATGGGGTTAAAAGTAGTAGTTCAAATTATTTTGTGCACTAACAATTATAGAGGGATCAAATTCAAAAATAGAGATACTTTAGTCAAAAGGAAAAGTTCAACAGGCTCATTCGTACATGTAGTAGTAGTATAGATATATTATATAATGTATCAATAAATAATGTTTTTATAGCATTTTAAGATATGTATAAAGTATATTATTCTTGAACATAATATTTATATTATTTTATACAGTCTTTTATATCATATATTTTATTTTATATATAAATATGTTATATTATACAATATAAATTCTAGATAATATGATATTATAAATATTATATTATATAGATATATGGAATTGTTGAAAGGACAATATTAAGCAGTTAACAATATTTTCCACCTAGCTTACTTGTTAAGGTCTCTAGCTGGTTTTAGCTGAAACTTGAGACCTAATCTTATCTTTATCTTGGTCAATTTAGTGACACCATTATTTTAAGTGTTCATCTGTGGGTTCTCTTCTTTTGAATTTTATTTTATTTTTTTCCAAAACTGTGAGGTCAATCTCGGTTACAGTTTGCTGTTGTGGGATTCTACTATAATACTTGACTAACACTCCACGCCCACGGAAAATAAAATATAAACAAGCCCAGACCAATAACAGACCCACATGCAATTGTGTCCAAAGCCCAATTTTTCAGGCTCGCTATCTGCCAGTCTCTCTTTGCAATTGCAGCCCTACCCATTCACCAATCACAGTGTGACAGGTACCCTATGAGCTATCAAAAGCCAAGTGTAGTATACTAGTATGGAAGAAATGACGGCCCCACAGTAAGTACGAGGAAGCTTCAGTATAACTGGGTCTACTATTAAAGACTGTTCCCATCACAGTGGAGAGCCACATAGTGACATAGCAAACCTGATGATGGCCTCAGCCTGACCAAACAGCACCTAATCACCATTATAAATCGACCAAATAAGTATTTAACACATGTAATTCCAACAGCTCTGAAAGCGACTATTTTTGTCCTCGAACGAATGCTCGCTCTCAGCAAGCCTTGTTTCGCGGTCTTACCGAGCAAGCCAAGCATCCCTCCGACAAACCAGACGATCACCGACGTCACAGGCAATCACGCCTGGGGCAGTTCCGCCAACCTACCCTCCTCCTTCGCATTCGATTACAGTAACAAACGATGGACATTTTCGTCATTTACGTTCAAGAAAATGAAATATTCCGGTATCTACCCCTGCCTCTTCCCAACCAGATCGTTTGCTTGTTCAACAGATACTGAAAACGAACCAAAAGCGGTTTTCGGAGTTCAATACAAGGCGGTTATGAGGGAGCTTACCTCCAATGACGATGTAAGGGATCCTGTGCTGGCCTCCAATGTAAATGGCGTCGGAGACGATTCCGTAAAGAGGCTTTCCGACCATCGGAAGGTTGGCAGAGTTCTGCAACAGCTGAAGCGTGGAGGGGTCGACATTGAGCCCGTCTTTGAGGAAGAAATTCACGCCCATCCACGGGAAGCATCGGAACCCCTGTACCCAGACTCCGAATCCCAACAACGACCGAAGCGGATTCCCGGCGGAGGCCACCATTTACCGGCGATGGGAGAAATCAGGCCCGTGTTCAGAGAGGCGTCGTGTCTTCTCTCCTGCGGAGTGAAGAGTAGGAGAAATTTTTCCGATACGCGGATGATATCAAGGAAGAGAGAGTGGGCCGAGATTGCTTGGTGGCGGTTTTTCGTACACGTGGCCTTCTATTATTTAGATCCAATTGAGGTGACCGGTTAAGGTTCTAGGGGCGTTGATTTTCCGGGGAATGCCGGTTTGAATCCAGTCGACTCGAACGACATATTGATAATGGCCCTTCGCCTATCGGAGCCGGTGTATCCCCAAGAAAAAAGACAAAAGCAAAAAGACGGGGAGGAATTTTTTTCGGTAAATAACTACTGGGGAGGAATTGATTCAGTGCAATCATCGGCATGGCTTGAATAATACGGTGTAAGTTGTGGGCCAACCCAGGCCCAATTCTCAGCCCAACTTAATCCTAGCCATCCAATCCAATTCCAATTTTTAGAGTTTAATTTTGTTCTGCCGTTTGAATGGAGAAGGAATGTATGGAATCATGACTCAGGAAAGTGAAATACAACGTTGAACCGAAAGTGGCCCGTTGGGCATGCAGTATGCTTTAATGATAATTCTTTTTTTTCTTTGCTTCAGCTTTTGATTAAACTTTTTTTTAGCTGTGGGCTTTACCTGCTTTAACAAGCGTCAGAGAATCAAAAGAGTATGATCTCACCATGGTCATAGTCTCATAGAAAAAGGTTTAAAGGTGGCTTTTTTTAATTGAAGTCGTAATGGGCTTAGTAATGAAATTAATTTGTGGGCCGGTATGGTGTTGAAAACAATTCCATTTTTGCCGGTTGAGGCCTTGGAGTAGTTGAACCATCTCTCTCGGTCACAGCACACTAACACAGTGGATTAATAATTTCTCAATATTTTTTGTCAGGAAATATGGTAGATGGCCTACAAGGAGGGGCTGCAAGGTTCTAGGTTCTAACCAGTTGAACCAGATTCAATTGGACAGAGTAGACCGGTTGAACCAGATTCAACTGGAGCCAGACCCTTTTCCGGTTGAATTGTAATTAAAATTATTGTATAATTCTCTGTATTCTTAACTCATTTATTTGTCACATCAGCAGTTAAACCGGTTGATCAAGAATGTGCTTTTTTTTTTTGCAACTCACAGGCCCACCGTGCATTGAGAACATTTCAAATGTGTTATTATTAACGGAAGATGTTACTAATGCACGGTGGGATGTGTCTGTGAGATCAATGTGAGGAGCAGATCCAGTCCCTCATAGATGGGGTTTTATAAAATAAATAAAAAATTGTGAGGTGGGTAAACCATATTTTCATTTTTATATTATTTTTCCAGACATCTAATGAATTGGGTAGACTCAGGAAATTCATGGAATGAAGAAGAGGAAAGAGGCAATACCAGAGGAAGAACAAGTGAAGAATAGCATTCTCTTCTTGCCATGCTGTTTTCTGCGCAATTGAAATTGGGCCACCTGTAATGGGTATACGTCCATGGCCCATGGGCTTTTACATCCAAGCCTTCCAAGTCAGAATGATTTTCAATATAAGGGTGTGTGCTAATCACAATTGTGAAGGGAATTGGACAATTTTATTTGTGGGCCTTAAATTTGGCGGATCCAAGAACTTGTGTTTAACCTAATACCGGGCCATATAAGCTCGTCTTGGTCATGAGATGGGCCTAAAATGAGTGAAGTTTTCATGATTTTGATTTGGGCTGAACAAGATGAAATTTCCTAAATATATCTGCAATATTTATATGTATATATTTATTTATATTTCGTCTAATATATGTTAGTATTTCACTCCAGTAGATTTCTTTTAAAGGCCTAAGCCAAAGTTTTATTCATAAAAAATTGAAAAAAAAAAAACCTTGATTACAAATCAACCTCCATATTGTAAAAGCTTCGACTTCCAAAGCAAAGAATAGATAATTTCTTATTTCAAAAGCTTCAACTTCCATATATATATAAGTAAGCACACCTCATGAATAGACCTGTTCATGGGCCAGGTAGCCCAATGGAGCCCGACCTGGCTCGATTTAAGCCAGGTTTGGATAGGATTTCAAGCCTATAGGCTTTCGGGCCTAAAACACTGGGCCCAACCTTTTATCGGGCCAGGCTCGGGCTTTCTCAAAAAGTCTGAGCCCAACTTGATAATGTATTATATAATAAAAATATATTTTATATAATAATATATATAATATTTTTTGTATTATTCTTCTCTTTTTCAAGTAATAGTGAGATATTTCATTATTTTTTAGCTTTTGAGGATTTTAAATATAAATAAAAGAGTTTTTATTGAACAAAAAAAGAAAAAAAGAACACTTTTTTCAATTTTCTAGCTAGGCTTAGGCTCGGGCCTGGGCCTAAGTATATTTTGTTAATACAATGACAAAGCCCAGCAGGCTCAAGACCTAGGCCCGATGGTCAGGTGGGGCTCGGGTTCAGACCTAAATATATTTAGTTAATACAATGACAAAGCTCGACCCAACCCATGAACAGGTCTACACATAAACAAGGATTAAAATATTGATGTATGTTTTATTTTATTGTATTTGAAAATATCGGTCTACACATGAGTAGGTTTACGAGCGATATTGTATGTTTTATTTTATTTTCTTACTTTATTTTAACAATTATAGGGATATGATCTATCATTCCAAAGTTTTTAACTTTTTAAAATATGCATGTATCATACTATCAGTGCATTCTGATCACTACAAACTATATGAACTTTACACACGTTATGTGAGCCCAATTTGAATCAACCTAGCCCACAATTAACAGCGGCTGCTCTTAAATTTTCGGTCCTTGGGCTGGGCCTGGGCCCAAAAGTTTGGGCTTTTAAATTTTTCAGGTTGGGCTTGGACCTAGCCCTTAGGAGCCCAAACCCAGCCTGACTCAATTATATACTTGTATGTGTGCATAAGTAGACACATATTTGCATGCATACATGCATATATGCATATTTTTTAATAAACTATACCTATATGCATACATTTTCACACATGTATATTAATTTTTAAGTATGGGCTAATTGACCAACCCGAGTGCATCAAATTTTAGTATGGGATGGGCTCGAGCTTTAGGCCCAATTCTTAGGGTTGAATCTAGATTGAACTAAAACCTGACTCAGCCCGCCCGACCTGCACACCTAGTAACTAGAGTTGAGCTACCAAAACACATTCCAACCCTCTACCAATTTGATCTAACACTTTCATTTCTTTGTATTTTCTTTCATATTTTGATTTCTTCTTCTTCACCCCCCTACTACGCGACTTTCTAGAGCCCATCTAAGTGATGTGCGCGGTACAAAGTTCATGATGCAGAACTCTTTTTTTTTGGTTCGTCCTATTGGCTCGGCTCATCCGAAATAAATATCTTCCAAATCGGGGAATATCAATGAAGCCCTACTTTCTTTCTTTTTTTATTTAGCTTTAGCCCATCCATAATACGAATGAGAGTTCAATTACTCTGTTTGATCTAAAACAGAACGTAAAAAGATTCCTTTTCTTTTATATCTGGAGTCGTCGAAGTGAAGATTTTTTTCTTATCGTTCAATGAGCGTCTTGTATTTCATAGAAATTGGGGGCAATATAATCCTTACGTAACATCTCACAATAACACTAGGACCCACAGAAAAAGTGGGACACACTATATATATGTGCTGTGTGAGATCATGTTACTAATTATAGAGGTTTGGAACGTATTTTGTTAGTAGATGATCCGGATTCTAGTAACTATGGTATCTATGAGAAGGGCATGACCTTCATCCCTTTCTCACATAGCTTTGTCAACCCCATCAAGCTAAATGGCAAACATTTGATGTTCAATTTATTGGTCCTCAGCTTTAAACTGCAAGTGAGACAAATGTTTGATTATCCCATTAGCAAGCTAGTCATGAGACGAAATAAATCGAACAAGCAATTTCTTCTATATTATTTGTTCATGTGTAAAATGAAAATCTATCTCTATGTGTTGGGTCTTGCATGAAAGACAGGATTAGCTATAAGATATATATTTCAAAGATATTGCACCATAGAATAGGTGATGCAGAAAGAGAGACACCTAACTCAGTTAATAGAGAGCATAACCGTATCGCTTCTAGAGCAACCATACAATACTACGATACTCACTCTCAATATTTGAGTGAGATATATACAACGGCTTGCTTCTTAAAACACCAAGAAAAATATCATAACCGCTTTGGGATCACCTATCATTAGGGCAACCTACTTAATCAATATCGGAATAAGCATATAGTTGTAGAGAAGTAGAGGGATGAATTTGGAACCCATTTATACAATTGTAGAGAACCAAACGCAGTCTTAAGAAAAAGTTGTTCCTTCCAATGCTATGTACTATTTACATAAACTTCATACAAATGGCAAATGTATTGGTTGAGGATCATATAATTAATATAATTAATGGCTGAAAAACGATAATTACTCCAGGGGTGAGCAAAAAAAACCAAAAAGCTGAATCGACCGAAAAAGCCGGTTGAAACCAAACCAAAAAATCGGTTAATCGAATCGATCGATTCGGTTTTGGTTCAGTGTTTTTAAAAAACCGAAGGTATCAGTTCGGTTTTGGTTAACCAATATAAAAACCGACGGTTAACCGAATCGACCGGTATACATGTTTTTCTATATATTTTATATATATTTATATATATTATATATATTTTTTATATATTATAAATTAATAAATATGTATTGTATATAAATATATATATTTATAATATATTATATATTATTTATTATTTAAAATATAATATTTTGTATATATTTATATATATTTTTATAATATATACTATAAAACAAAAAAATCGAAAAATCGACAAACCAAACCGACAATTAACTGAACCGGTCAACTGGTTAACCGACTGATTTTGATTCGGTTCCGATTACCGGTTTTCCGAATTTATAGAGTAAAGCAACTTGGACCAAAACCAGTCCTAGCTTGATCTAGAGAAGGAAAACAAAAAACATAATTCCAAGATGGTAGGCTTGATTTCTATCCATGTCACATGTATTAATGAGCAGCTTGATGGGTAGCCTTAAGCCTGTTTCTATTGCTGATACTTGTGTAAGAATGATGGACAGCTTGATGGGAAGGGGGTTACTTTGTATAGGTTCCTCCGAGTTGTGTCAAGCGTTGCAGCTTAGCTTGTAGAGCTTAATTTAAAGCAACCTTGACAAAGCTGCTCATCAAAACAAAGCATATTTACAACATCAGAATTATGCCCTAATGTCCCTCACTGCTCTCTCTAACAATAAAAATCCAAATACAACCAAAAACAATTTTGTCTCTCTATAAGTCCCAGCTATTCCTAGTCTTGGACTGAAAACAGATCTAACTGGCTAAGGTAAAGAATAATTAAATAAAACAGTAAGTTGGAGATCTGGTTGTCTCAAAGAATTTGTCTCTCTATAAAACAATTTTGTCTCTCTTTTTCTATTGTTTTTCCGTTATGTAGGATGATTACAGATTGGTATAAAGGACTCAAGATTTAGACCTTGGAGATTCTCTTGCATTCAGTTTACTTGTGCATAGTTCACCAACCATTGCAAGGGCCATCCATGACCATGTATTGATTTAATGAAATATACACTTTGTTAAACTAAGAGAGTTAAGTTAGAAAAAAAAAATGAAGCATAATGAAGTTTTGCATCTCTTTCTCCTCACTTAATGCCCACCTTATTGACAGGCTCCTTGAAGATAATCAGATGGTGAAATTATTTTGTTTTCTCTACAGGTATAATTTAAAGGGATTTGAAACCTGAAAATGTCCTACTCCAAAGCAATGTTTATGTAACATTGACAGATTTTGATCTTTCATGTTTGACATCTTGCAAACCTCATCATATGGTGTGTTTTGGTCTATGCTGTTGTAATTTTCTAGTCTCTTCAATCATACTGCATAATGAATCCATTTTCTTTCGAATAAGAAATCTTCTTGTACTCGGTTTCAATGGGATACTACCATTTCTTGACAATAACCAACTCAAATGTCACCATAAAATTTAGTTCCTCCAGCTCAGTTTAAAACCTATTCAGATTAGGTCAAAATCATTGTTAAATGGCTATTATGAGCTTACAGCTAGTAGATGCATTGGTAAAATAAAGTGGAGATGTTGGGATTGCATGTGTAATTATTCAAGCCAACATGAAACCAGTAAAAGACCATTCACATGAACCACTTGCAGTTCAAGCACAGAGCTGGGATTGGCAAGGTCCTGGTTATTGAATCTTGGGCAGCAAGGCATGAAACTTTCTTAGCAGAGAGAAGAGAAAAAGATACTTTATCTAGAAGGGGACTAAAGGAATGTTGCAGAGTGCATTGAATTGAAATGTTGGACCTGGTTTTTACCAACATTAATAGAATATTTCAACAAACTCTCAGGTAAAATGATTGTCATGTGGGATAACCCATATGTTTCAACAGAGTACTAGGTGATTAACTGCATAACTGGGTATGTATACTAGTACATGAAAAGGGTGTTTAGGTAATTAAACATGCTTAGGTGTTGTATATTAATTACCATTTACCAATTTACCGAAAACCTTGTTCAGTTGGACTCCTATATAATTCTTTGGCTGATGCACTTGCCACTTGCCAGAGATGGAGCAGGGAGACAGGCCCTTGACTAGAGGACTCCTAGACCAAGGATTCATATATAGATTTGTTTTGTATTCTAAGATAGTGTTGCTCTTTCTATTTGCTCTTCTTTCTGCAAGATACTTCTTGCCTTCTTCAATATGACAGGTCTTCCATTCTCTTTATTGTGTCGAGTTCCTAGTACCTTCTAAAACTTCTTAAAACTATGACAATACTACTCTTCCAATGAGAATAAAAGAAGTTTACCTTAGCTCAACTATCTTCAAAGCCAATCCTCCTCTGGCCCAAACTTCCTTCATGGTGAAGTTTTATACTGCCAATCTGAAGCCTTGAGAAACAAAGGTCCTTTTAGGTTGGAAACTGGCTAAACAAACCTTCAGTCAAACCAATATGAACATGAATCCTTGGATGGTGTGAGATATCCTTAAAATCGGTAATGATTAATGACTTAGTTTTGTTGAAGGAATCAAGAAGTCTAGTAACTCTTGGAGAAACAGTTGGATTTCGCATCACTTGGGTTAATTCAATATTAAGTGTATAATGCATATAAAACTCTTATATTAATTAATTTATATAGCTAATTATTGATATCAATCCTTGAGTATTTATTCTTTGTTGATTTAGTATACTGAAGATTATGATCCAAAGCAAATGTCTTGAGTGCGATGCACGTGTATATAAGAAAATGTTCAAATGCAACGAGGATAATTTTGTCAATTCTCTTTTATTGTTTCATTTTTTGTAATGAAAATACTTGTGTGAACGTGAATATTAAATAAAGATTACTATGAATATTTTGTGTAAATGTGTAAAGGTTTTATTTGTAAAAACATCCACCATATACAAATATAGATACAGGTGAGAGTAAATGTTTTTCTAAAGTTGCAATGCTAACCATCCAATGTTTGAATTAAAAATAAAACTTTTAACAATGGTTTAATAAAACCGTTGCTAAGCGTATCTTCAATAGTACACAATGAGAACTTGTAGCAACGGTTTTTATCTAACTACTAATACACATTTAGCCACGGACAGATCCGTTGCTATCTCAATTTGTATCGACGGTACATAATAAAACCGTTGCTATGGCTAACTATTCATACACATTTAGCCATGGACAACCCCGTTGCTGTATCAATCAATGGTACATAACAAAACCGTTGCAACAAATGTTGAAATTGGCAACGGTTAAAATCGTGGCTATTTGTATACTTTTAACCACGGTGTACAATATCCGTTATTATAACTTTTAGTCATGGCAATATCCCTTACGTACAAAAAATCATTGCTATAACCTTTAGCAACATTTTTTTGGGGGTTGTAGCAATGATTTTGTCCATTGCTAAAACTGATTTTTCTTGTAGTGAGGGTACCATGGTAGAGGAGGTTGAGGTCCTTTGGGAGGCTGAAGTCAGGAAAACCGACAAGGGCAAGGTAGATGTAGAGGTGGTGTCCGAAGAGGGGCTTGGCACCTCTGTGTGGTTCGACAACCACTTTAATTCTTCTTATAGGTTGACGCCCCAAGACCTAGCCCGTATTAGAGCTCTTTATTGTATCCCCGAAGAGTACGAAATGAGCTGTCCCAGTATAGGCGAGAGAGTCACTTTGGCTTGGCCGAGTGAACTTTGTATTTATGAGCATAGCTTGTCAGCTGCGCTAAGGTTCCCTTTGAACACAAGCTTCACAATGGTGTTGAGGTGGTACCGCGTCCGACCGATCCAACTTATGCCCAACTTCTTTAAGTATCTAGTCAGCCTCCTCTATTACTGCACGGTTCACAACATGGACTTACCTTGCCAATGTTCATGTACTTCCTCCACCCGAAGAAGCACCATTAGGGCTACTATTATTTCTCGGCTCGATAGAACAATAAGGTGCTCATTGGGGCCCCCTCCTCGGTGAAACACTAGGAGTGGTTATTCTTCATGTGCTAACTAGAGGGCTGGTCGTTCCCCATTGAGCTATCAATCTTGAATACCAAGGTGAAGGCACCGACCAAGGCCGAGCTATCTAGGGAGGAGTTGGTGGCCATCAGGCAGATAGTGAGGGTAAATATACTGGAGTACGCCTTGTCCACAATGTTGATCCATGTTGAGTTGATGGAGCCCCCAGCTGGTCTGTCCTTGCTTTGTATTTTTTTTTTGCTTCATCTCTTTGGGCTTGACTAACTGTTCTTTCTTTGGAAGAGGTGGTGGTCGATGAGGAGGAGAGGACGATGCACATGTAGGTTACTATGTAGAGGAGGGTGACGACCCAAGTGAGGCAGCTCAGTAGCAACGCCACTCTGACGTCATGACTCCTCGGTCGCATAAGAGGTCGAGACTGATTGAGGGCGACATGGTTGACATTGGCTCTACTGAGTCTCCACCACAATACGTTCAGCCACGGTCTACACCCCAAGGAGGTCATGAGGTCTTGCCCTCTTCAGGCCCAGTGGAAGAAGGGGACAAAGTGTACAAGCCAAGCTGGAGTGTTCGGTTGGAGGACACCTTGGAGGTTGAAGGCATGCCCAAGCAGCTTGCTAGGGGCATTTTGTTGCCTGAGATCCATAAAGAGACTAGTGGTTGCACGAGCGGGGTGTTGGAGAGCACAGTCACCTGAGAGTCCGTCGTGGTAAGGCATCTGCACTACCCTTTCTGTTCTTCAGTTTTCTTGGCCATGCTCATTGACCTTTTGTTTTGCAGGCTGTATTGTGTGGTGACAATGTTGGTCGATAGGATGTGCACCCTTCGTCAGATGGCTAAGTCTCGAGAGGGTGAGTTCTCTCATCGGCAAGCGGAAATGGCCAAACTGAAACAGTCGATGGTGGCCAAGGATGAGGAGCTATAACAATCGAAGAACCACATGCATGATCCAAGGAGGGTTGCAACAAGGCATAGAAGGCAACTAAGGAGGCGGAGGCGAAGCTGCTATGCACCGAGAAGGAGGCGATCACCATGTACAAGGAGTCCAAGGAGTTCCAGATTTCCCTCCACGGTTTTGTTATAGACTCTTGCCAGACTCGAATTGCTTGTTGCCAGAAGAGGGTCAGGTGCGAGCACCCTGAGATCAACATAGCCATGGAGAAGTACAGTCCCTTTGATGTGGAGGTGCCGCTAGCTGAACAACCTACCCTGAATGACGACATGGCTACCCTTGAGGAGGTGAACCTTGTAGACAACACTACCGGTCTGGAATGATGTTCTTTCCTTCTTTCTTTTGTTGTACACAGCTCGGTATGCCGGGCTCATAACCGTTGTATTATGTTTTTTTTAATGAAGATCTATTTTGCCAAACAAATTTCTTTTTGTGCACTCTTCTTTTTTATTTTTGTTCACACTTCAAAGTTTGGCCAGTTGGAGTGCTCCTCAGACTGTGCTACCGTTTGGGCCTTAGGGGCTCTTTGCTCGAACTGACCCACTTCGGGTCTTATTTGGCCAGAGTGCTTCTAACTCCTTGTTGCTATTGGGGGAGCTTGGTGGCACTCGGTCTTGGAGGATCCCATGCTCCTTGAGGGGGCTGGACGTGATGCTCGACCATCTTTGCTCCAACTTCGAGTCAAACTACTTTAATGGTCGGATGGGCGTCATTCCTGTCGTGCCTTATTGGGCTAGTTTGGCTTAGGGCCTCAGTCGTCTTGTGTTAGTCGGATCTAAGTTAGAGTGTTAGTCCTTTGGCCTCAACTCGACTACCAGGTAGTGTCTTGGGGGTTGGCCTTTGTTCTATGTGCGGTCTTTATGTGCCCGACCATTCAGGTTTGGCGAAGTCGTGTATGTGGTATTGTGTTTTGATGTCCTTAGTCGTTAGAGTTCATTTGAGTTGGGTTGTGTGTGTGTAGTGCATTTTCAACTACTGTTGAGCAAAAGAGAATTTATTTAATTTGTTTGTACAGGAAATCTTCTATCTTGTTCACTGATAGTACATTCTAAGGTTCTCTACGTTTCAGCTCCTTGGCATTGGCTTATTGTCGAGGTCTTCTAGTCTGTAGGTTCTCAGATTGAGCACTCTGTTCACCCTGTATGGTCATTCCCAGTTGGGTCCGAGTTTTCCTTCTTTAGGCTCAGGCATGATGACTTTGCAGAGAATGAGGTCTCCAGTCTTGAACTCTTTTCTCTGGACTTTGGTGTCATAGTACCTAGCCATCCTCTACTACTATGCTACCATCCAAATGTGTGCTCGGTCTCGGGATTCTTCCACTAGGTCAAGCTTGGCATGAAGGTCTTCATTGTTTGTTTCATCATTGTAGAGCTCTGTTCGGAGAGTGGGGGATCTGATCTCCACAGGGATCATCACCTCGGCTTTGAATGCCAAGCTGAATGGGATCTCTCTAGTGGCCATGCGTTGTGTGGTTCATGGAGTCTTTAGAAAAATTGAAACAATAAAATTTTTATTTACAAAAATTTCCCTCCCCACTTATTGGTTCAAAAGGTAGATTGTGCTTGCTGGAATTCCATCAGTTGTTGAGGTAAAGTTCTTTGATGTCGATACAACTTTCAGCAAACAAGATCAAGTTTATTAATTTTGATGTGTCCAGACGGTCTGATGGTTACCGTGCAGCAAGTGTGGTTGCTCATATTTGTAATAGAAAGTTCTATTTGTTGCTTGTAGAAATGTAGTAAAGGGTGCTCCATCAACCTAGTAGAAGTATGGGCAACGGTTAAAGCACCAAAAAAGGCATCAAAATTTCCTAATCATCAAATTATTATTGAATGTGACGCCAAATTCATCCTAGATTGAATTAGGTCATTTATTTATGCCCATTATTAAACGTGGTAGTGCACCTTTATTTATGCCCCACCAAATAAGAGTGAGCAAAGAGTTATATGGAATTGGGTCAAGGACATTGTTGTAAATACCATGGGCCCTTAGTGTTTAATTGGGGATTTTAACAATTTTAAATCAATTGAAAATAAATTAGGTGGAAGATATCCTCAACCTAGTCAAACTTGGAATTTTAATGAATTTTTGAATGATTGCAATCTTATCGAATTGGAAATGAAAGAAAATCAATTTACTTGAAAAAAACAAAAATATTTTAGAAAGAATTGGTCATAGAGACGCATCCCGACCATCGGAAGGTTGGCAGAGTTCTGCATCAGCTGAAACGTGGAGGGATCAACATTTAGCCCGTCTTTAAGGAAGAAATTGACGCCCATCAACGGGAAGCATCGGGACCCCTGAACCCAGACTCCAAATCCCAGCAACAACCGAAGCGGATTCCCGCGGAGGCCACCATTTACCGGTGATGGGAGAAATCAGGTCCGTGTTCAGAGAGGCGTCACGTCTTCTCTCCTGCGGAGTGAAGAGTGAGAGATGTTTTTCCGATTTGCAGATGATATCAAGGCCGAGCTTGTTTGGTGGCGGTTTTTTGTACACGTGGCCTCTTATTATTTAGATCCAATTGAGGTGACCAGTTAAGGTTGTAGGGGCATTGATTTACCGGGGAATGCCGGTTAGAAGCCAGTCGACTCGAATGACATATTGGCCCTTCGGCTATCGGAGTTGGTGTTACTCCAAAAAAAAAAGGGCAAAAGCAAAATAAAAAATATGCATTGAGCTCTGATTTTTCATTGGTAAAGAACTACTGCGGAGGAATTGATTCAGTGCAATCATGCACATGTCCTACTAATACACAGTGTAAGTTGTAGGCCAACCCAGGCCCAATTCTCAGCCCAACTTAATCCGAGTTATCCAATCCAACCTTATGATTTTGTTCTGCCGTTTGAGTGGAGAAGGATGTATGGAATCATGACTCAAGAAAGTGAAATACAACATAGGCCGAAAGTGACCCCTTGGGCATGCAGTATGCTTTAATGATAATTATTTTTCTGGAAAATTCCCAATAGGTACTGGTACGAAATGAGCCACTTCAAATAGGTTCATTGCTCCGGCCCAGAATACAATTAATCCGGCATGGGCGACGTGAGCCCCAAGTAGTTTACCGGACAAATTGATAAGTCGGGCATTCCCGGCCCACCAAGCGAAACCGATGGTTTCTTGGTCACGACCAGCTAAAGCTAAAGTTCCATTAAAGAGCGTTTCCACGTGGTAGAACCTCCTCAAGGAATATAAGGTTTTCATGAGGCTGATCCTGAGCCGCCATCCAAGCACGAATCCCTTCGTTTAAGAGAATATTTTTAGTGTAGAAAGTTTCAAATTCAGGATCTTCCGCTGCACGGATTTCCTGGGAAACGAAGTCATAGGCACGTAGGTTCAGAGCCAGACCGACTACTCCAAGAGCACTCATCCATAAACCGGTTACTGGTACAAATAACATAAAGAAATGTAACCAACGTTTATTGGAAAAAGCAACCCCAAAGATTTGGGACCAAAAGCGGTTAGCGGTGCTGTACATCAGGCCGAGTGCTAATTTAGTATTGGAACTTTAAAACACGACAATGTAGTATTCAAACTTTAATTTTGCGATAATTTATACTATTGTTATGTATATCACGTGACTCCATGTGCAATTTAAGATTTTTAAAAATATTAAAATTATCCTTAGACATTGTTCATCATCTTCTTTCTCAAGAAAATGAAATAGAGCCCAAATTCTCTATACGCAGTTGAGGGACTGCTCGAATGTACTACTAGTACCACCCTCCATCCAACTACGACGACAGAAACAGCCACCACCAGCTCCCCGGTCACCCTCACAACGATACAGCCAGTGGTAGCAGTGGAAAGCGAGTGAGTCATTGACTGTTGGCAGTATCCCAGACTCCCAGTCTGAAACCAAGAAAAGAGAAGCAACGAACGTTTGTAGAATGGATCAATTGAGTGGAGCCATGGAGGTAGAAAAATAAAAGTAAAAACATTCAACACCTGATCCAAGTGCGTTCTTCCTGCAATACTAGATGATCGTAGGATTCGAAGAAGATTTGTATTGGTCTGAGCTTTCGCTAATCGCTAGCTTTATTTTGGTTTGGACTTCAGACTTTTAGAGTTGAAATTGGCCGCTTTTAGCCAGCCTTGAGTCCCCTGATGCTACCAAGTCACGAGTCTATATATTTGTTATAGCTCACTTACTCTTGAGAGTTGAGCTTGAGACTCTTATGGCTTATCTCATAGGAATAAGATAATAGATAATAGCAACAACTCTGTAGTTGGATGGTTCTGTTAGAAAACCATTTTCTATAGACCTTGTTTTTCAACACAGCACATTGCCAGATATAAAAATGGTTCTTAGCTAGACTTTAGCTATTTCCCACTCACCATAACCTAAAAAAAAATATTGGAATTTTGTCGGAAATTCTCCTCTGTTTAGGAGTTGCCACCTTGATGGTCCAAGCATGCCACCGAACCACTCAGGCTCGGTGTTCCATTTTGAGGAATACATGGCCACAAAGGATGAAAGGGTGAACAAGTCTCTGGACGAGGTTGTTCCTCTAAGACAACCACTCAAGATACATGAGGCCATGAGGTATTCATTGTTGGTTGGCGGGAAGCACATTCACCCCATCCTGTGCATCACATCCTGTGAGCTAGTGGGAGGGGATGAGTCGCTAGCTCTTCCTATGGCATGTGCAGTCGAGATGATTCATACCATGACTCTCATACACAATGACCTCCCTTGCATGGACAACGGTGATCTGAGACGAGGCAAGCCCACCAACCATAAGGTTTTTGGGGAAGCCATAGCTGTTCTGGCCAAGGATGCACTGTTTTCCCTTGCCTTTGAGCATGTCGTAGCTAGGACCATCGATGTGCCGCCGGAGTTTGTTGTCCAGGTAGAGGCTGAACTGGGTGCAGCAATTGGGTCTGATGAACTTGTGGTAAGCCAAATTGTTGACATTGCCTGTAAGGGACAACAAGTAATGGATCTAAAGGAATTAGAGTACATTCATGTCCACAAGACTGTAAAGCTGCTTGAAGCTTCGGCCGTCTGTGGAATGATCATGGGCGGAGGAAGCATGGCCGAGGTGGAGAGGGTGAGAAGGTATGCCAAGTGCACTGGTTTGCTGTTTCAGGTAGTGGATGATATTTTGGGTATTAGAAAGGTATGCCAAGTATTCTCATCTATCATCTGAAGTCTTAGTTGTCCACTATTAACAACTATGGTTGGGACAGTGGTAGCCATGGTAGCATTCTTAGACTAGTAAATTAGAGGGACGGAGAGGAGGAAAGAGTGAGGAGAGACAAGACAATGAATAGGCGGCACTGTCGGTTTGGTTAATCCTAGCTTCATCTGGCTCTAATTTCCTCTCAATGTAGTTTTTGGCTTCCTCAATGTTTTGAGGGGTGGATGTAGTGAAGAGATCAATAAAATACCCCCTAAACACATCAACTATGTTCTTTTTGCTCTTACTCCCAATCCCCTTTAGCATTCTTGATCCTTAGAACTCTATTCCTAGCTCTTCTACTCAAAGTTGTGTGATGGAAGAAGCTTGTATTCTGGTATCCCCAATTTAACTAGTCACATCTAGACTTTTGCGCTCAAAAAATTCTCTCTTTTAAGCCACTGATCTAACTTTTCTTCACACTCATTTACTCTCCCACCCGAAGTGGAGGATCCTACCTTTCTAAGAGCTTGGTCTAACTCTGCTTGAGCCTCCTAGATTTTGGTTCCAGGTTCCCAAAATTGAGCTTATTCCAAACTCTTAGATTTTTCTGACGCCACCTACACTTATTTCTCAGAACAACTTGGCTAGATCCAAAAGAACTATTACTCCAACTTTCTTCTATCACTCTAACACGTTCCTCATGCAAGGATCACATTTCCTCAAATCTGAAAGGCTTTCTTCTCTTTTCAATCTCTAGATATTGGTCAGAGACAATAGGTAAGTGATTTGAACATCCTAGTGGGATGTGAAACACAGACACTTAAGGAAACAGAGAGAGCCACTCCTTATTTTCCAAGGCTCTATCCAGAACCACCTTGACATCCCCCAAGTAAAGCCCTAGTGTTTCTCTACAGAATGCATTTCTTCTCAGTTGTCCCCCATACTTTGTCTTGGATAGAAAAAGGCAACGTTTAAATCTCCTATACAGATCCATGGACCCCCCCCCCCACCGCGCAAACTATTTCCAAGAATCCAAAAAAATTTTCTTATTTTTTTTCTTTGGTTTACCATAGCAAAAAGAGCAAAACTAGTCACCTTTATCAGCATCAGTCACCAAGGTATGAATAAAATTTTTATTGGCATTCAACACTCTAAGCCTCGAATCCGAAGCCCAAAATAGAGCTAGACCTCCAGCTAGACCACAACGATCAAGTCCCCAATAATTCCAATCTTTTAACTTTAAGTTTTTTCCTGGCTTCAACTAAATTGCGTTTTATCTCCATGAGAAAGTGAATCGAAGGTCTCTCTGTCCAAGGGGATCCCAAACCCTGACATTTCCAGCTTGCAACTTTCATTTCTTTTTTGGGGATTGTTTTAGGATAATCCCCTCTAAACATATTATGCTGAAGACCACTAATTTCGATAAATTTTGGCTCCAGAACCTCAACCCTCCCATGATTGAATTGTGCTACTTTATGGATAACCCAACTTTATTCGTTGAAAATACAGATCTTTTGACTTTACAAAAAACCAATTTTTCTACCACAGCTTGAAAAAGTTTCCTCTTGATACAAAAAAAAATCTGATGGCCTACCATATTTTTAAAAATTTTTTGGGATGCACAACTTCTAGCTTATTGTGATGGTTCGAAACATGACATGTTTGCTGGAGATCATAGGTTTTACTGCTTCTCATCGTTCTTCTACTAGAACGATTACTATTGATAGTCCAACACCAAGGAATTTAGGGGATCAAAACCAACATTTACTATTGATGAATTGAAAAAATTTGAACTCATTGATAACTTCCATTGGTTCAAGAACTTGAGATGACGATGCATTGAAGTTGCTGATAAAGACACCAGTCTTCTTTGAGAATAGAGGGATGATGGGTTTGGAAGTCTCAAACTTTGTCTTTTTAAAAAATGGGACCAAAATCGATGCGAATTCCACAAACTTGGATCTGAATCTAACCCCATTTAGCTCGAACACCAACCGCTTCAGCTTCAAGTTTGGTTTTATTTTTTTCTACACCTCAACTCCCTATAGTTAACTCCTTATCCCTTTTGTGTGGTAGGCTCTGTTCAATTTCCACAATTAGCGATTCCTTCTACCTCACGTCCTTTGCACAATTTTTTAAACCTCACCTCTTGTTGAATCGATATTTCTTCTATGATCACTCCCGATGCTTTTCTCGATTGTGAAAGGAACTTTTCCTTGAATGGTTGGCTATCTATGAAATTTCTAAACTTGGTGAAACTTGAGCCCCCCACTCTTGCCACATTGACCACGTTCCTCGAATTACTACACGAAGTGTCCTCTTGCCAGAGGGGGAAGATCAGCACTAATACTAGTTTGAAATTCTGACTGGTTATACTGCATTCAAGCTACGTTTGGTTTTTTCCATGGCAACTCGATGGGAAGTTGTTGCATGAAGACAAGGATAATGGACTCTCTTGCTTCCGTTGGGTTCTCCTTTCCTCTGATCTCAGAGAACCCTGACTTGAACCCTCTGATTCAACCTTGGAATCTTGATCTTCCTTTGAACCATCACCTAGGGGTGAGCAAAAAAAAAACCAAAAAACCAAACTGACCGAAACCAAACCAAAAAATCAGTTAATTAAACCGGTTGGTTCGGTTTCAATTAACCATTTAAAAAAACCGACGGTTAACCAAATCGACTGATATATGCAATAACATATATATGTATATATATATATATATATTATATAAATAATATAATATTATATATATTATATTATATTATATTTTTTAGTTTTTTTAAAAATCAAATAAAAGATTTCGATTTATTCGGCACCTAGTCGCCTACCGATTTATTAGCTGTAGACTTTCAGCCTTAATGTTCATATTTCAAATTCTTTTTTGAAATTTGAACCTTTTCAATTAAAAGTTCGGTAGTCTACCTCTACCAGAGTGCTAGAGTGCCAGTTTTCTTTTGTCTTTTCCCCATACTGCCAACTCTTTTGTCTCATTTAATTTTTCTCTTTTTCTCTCACTCTCTTAGTTTTCTCACTTTCTCCTCTCCGTTTTCTCTTCTTATTCAATTCAGTTCTCACTCCATAGACTAGACGGCCACGCGACCTGCGCCAACCACCAGCACGGCAGCACCAAGCGGCAACGCCGGTCACCGCCTCACTAGAAAACAAGCACCAATGGTCCAACCAATTTGGAAAACAAGCACCAGTGCTGTCTCTCTCACTCTTTCAGTTCTCTCTTCTCTCTCTCACACCTCTCCTCTCTGCGTCTCCACTAGGCGCCAGCCGCACCACCTCTCAGGCTCTCATTCAGGCAATACTTGACGGCAACCACCGGCACTAACCAGTCCGGCACCGACAGTAACCAACGGCACCAGCAGTCTGGAACCAGCAACCACCCAACAATTTTAGTTATTTTTTTTATTTTAAGTGTATAAAAAAAACAAAAAACCGAACCACGATTAATCGGTCCATCAGTTAACCGATTGTATTGGTTCGGTTTTGGTTTGGATATTTAAAAAACCGATCAGATCAGTTTGGTTTGAAAAAATACCTCACGACCGTCACCTGTTTTCCCCTTCGGTTGAGCCTTTTTCTTTTTTTCTTTTTTTTTTTCAATTTGTTTATGAACTTTAGCTCTTCCTCATCGTCATCCGCCCTCAACCACCTTCCATAATCCTTTGGAATACCTACCTCTGACATGGATTGCACTACTAGTTTCTCAGTGAGGTCCTCAATAGGATCCTTCTATTTAACAAAACTACATTTTTCCTTCTCATGGTCGATTCGACCACATAGGTAATAGAGCACCAATAACTTTTCATTACAAACTGGGAACCTTTCCACATCGCCATTTCTCTTGACTCGCTTAATGTCTTTGACTAGAGGATTATTGATGTTTATACAGATTTTAATTTGGATATATAGATCCCACTCTAGGGAGATTCGATCTTTCTCATCATCTTCTTCCAGGGGATAGGTTCCCATAGTTGTCTTGCTAATACTTCAACATGAGCCCTTGACATGTATTCAGTAGGGAGATCCAGGATTCTTGCTCCAATATTCAAGTTCTCAAAGCACATTGAGTTATATTTCAGATCTGGTTCCCACTTTTGGAAGAGAATAGGGTAATCGTTGAAGACCCACGTTTGATTTTTGAGCACTCTTTTGTGTTCCTTCTCCCTTCGAAAGATGATAAAAAAGACATAATCTTTCAGCCTCTTCACTTCATTGTTTTTTATTTTCTCCTTCTACATATTTCTCAGTCTTTCTTGAACTCTAAATGCATTTAATGGTTTATTGGACCCCTCTATATAGACACAACTTACATTTTTCATCTAAACTCAGAACATCCCCTTCCTCTTCCATTACACACTAGAGAAACCCCAGCAAGGACCTAGGTGGAGATAGAGGAAACTACCAACTCTTTGGTTTACAACAACCCTTGCAAAATTTGAAACTAGGAAAGACAAGATAAAGAGAAGATAAAGAAAAGAAGGAACGTCAATGGAGAAACTTTAACCGACTAGACTTCACTCCCACAGGGGCAAAGAAGGGCTCTGACAAAGCAAAGAACACTCCCATAGAGCAAAGAAAGAAGAAAGTAAGCGAGTTCCTGTGCAATTGCAGTTAGGTCATCTGTGATGGGTATACGTCCATGGTCCATGGGCTTTCACATCCAAGCCTTCCAATTCAGAATGAGTTTGAATATAAGAATGCGTGCTAATCACAATTGGGAAGGGAATTGGACAATTTTATTTGTGGGCCTTAAACTTGATGGATCCAAGAACTTGTGTTTAACCTAATACTGAGCCATATAAGCCTATCTTGGTCATAAGATGGGCCTAAAATGTATGAAGTTTTCAAGATTTTGATTTGGGCTGAGCAAGATGAAATTTCCTAAATTTCCTAAATTTATTTGCAATATTTATATGTATGTACTTATTTATATTTTGTCTGATATATGTTAGTTTATAACATTTAAATTATATCTATTCTATATTTGCACTCCTATAGCTTTTTTTTGAAGGCCTAATAAGCCAAAGTTTTATTCATAAAAAAGTAAAAAAAAAAAAAAAAAACCTTGGTTACAAATCATATGGGACAAAGAAAATGATGGACAAGAGGAGGACTACACATGAAAGCATGGGGCAAATTCAAGCTATGTTTGGCCAAGTAATGAAAACACCGTTATCCTCACGAGGAATAAATCGAACTAAGGCTGAAGAGAATTCAACCAATAATATCCTACATTTTGTGACAATGTCTTGTGCATGCCAAGGTGAAGATAAAGAAGATTATATCAATAGGAAAGAAAGGTTGAGTGAATCACTCTCTAGAATAAACTGAGATATCTAATTCCAAATCAAAGAACAAATAATTTCTTATTGCAAAAGCTTTAACTTCCATATATACGTAAGCACACCTCATGAATAGACTTGTTCATGGGTCGGGTAGCTTGGCAGGTTGGCCCAGCCTAGCCCGTCTAAATCAGGCTTGGATAAGTTTTCAGGCCTGTAGGCTTGGACTTGGGCTTAAATCACTAGGCTCAACCTTTGTTCGGGCTGGGCTTGGGAGCCCGAGCCCAACTTGATAATGTATTATATAATAATATATAGTATATTTTTTCTTTATTATTCGTTTCTTTTTCAAGTAATAGTGAGATCTTTCAATATTTTTTAGGTTTTGAGGTCTTTTAATATAAATAAAACAGTTTTTTGTTGAATTAAAAAAGAAAAACTTTTTACAATTTTCTAGCTAAGCTTGGGCTCGGGCTCGAGCTTCGGCACGCTTTATATAAGGGCTGGGCTCGTGCTAAAGACCTAGGCCCGATGCTCTGGTCGTGTCGGGATCAAACCTATTAATACAATGAAAAAGCCTAACCTGGCCCATGAATAGGTCTACACATGAACAATGATTAAAATATCAGTGAATGTTTTATTTTATTGTATTTTAAAATATTGGTCTACACATGAACAGGTCTATGAGCGATATTGTATGTTTTATTTTATTTTCTTACTTTTTCAATTTTTAACAATTATAGGGATGTGATCTATCATTCCAAAGTTTTTAACTTTTTAAAATATGCATGTATCACAGTATCAATGTATTCCAATTACTACAAACTATATGAACTTTACACACATTATGTGGGGCCCAATTTGAGCCTGAACCGACCTAGCCTGCAATTTAACACTGACTACTCTTAAATTTTCAGTCCTTGGGCTGGGCCTGGGCCCAACAGTTTGGCCTTTTAAATTTTTCAGGTTGGGCTTGGACCTAGCTCTTAGGAACCTGAATCCAGCCCGACCCAATTATATACATGTATATGTGCATAAGCAGACACATATTTGCAAAGATACATGCATATGCATACATATATACACACATGTATATCAAATTTAAGTATGGGTTAATTAAGCAATCTGAGCCCAACCCAAATGCATCAAATTTTAATGTGGGATAGGCTTGGGCTTTAGGCCCAATTCTTAGGGTTAGGCCTAGGTTAAGCTAAAACCTAACCCAGCCCGCCCAACCTGCACACCTAGTAACTAGAGCTGAAATCTTCTGCTAACAAAACACATTCCAACCCACAATCAACTTGATCTAACACTATACATCTCACAATGAGACTAGGACCCACCATAAAAATGGGATACACTATGTATGAGGTGTGCGGTGTAAGATCATGTTAGTAAAGATTTGGAATACGTTTTGTTGGTAGGTGATCCAGACTCTAGTAACTATAGTATCTTTGACAAGGGTATGACCTTCATCCCTTTCTCACATAGCTTTGTCAGCCCCCTCAAGCTAAACGACAAACATTTGACGTTCAGCTTATTGGTCCTCATAGCTTCAAATTTCAAGTGAGACAAATGTTTAATTATCCCATTAGCAAGGTGGTCATGTGACGAAATAAATCGAACAAGCAATTTCTTCTATGTTACTTGTTCATATGTGAAATGAAAATCCCAGCATGAAAGACAGAATTAGCTATACGATACGTAGCTCTAAGATTATTGCACCACAGAATACACGATGTGGAAAGAGAGACACCTAGCTCAGTTAATAGAGAGCATAACCATATTGCTTTTGGAGCAACCATAGAAATACTACGATACTCACTCTCAATATTTGAGTGAGATACAACGGCTTCCTTCTTGGAACACCAAAAAATGAGATTATCATCAAGAAAAATATCATAACCACCTTGGAACCACCTGTTATCAGGGCATCCTACTTAATCAACATCAGAATAAGCATACAATTGTAGAGAAGTAGAGGGATGAACTTGGAACCCATAATCAGTATTTAATAGTATTCTTCAAGTAGCGGAGAATACATTTGACAACAGCCTAATTCTCAGTGGTTGGAGCATATAAAAATTGACACACGTTGTTAACTAAAAGGCTAGTGAGTGTAAGATATTGCAATGAACCAATAATGCTCGATAATGACCAACATCATCAAGAGGAGATCCCAAATCTTTAGAGATAACTAAGAAATTTCCAAAAGAATCCCGAGCAACTACTCTAAAATTAACCTACACAACTACTAGTCAAAAAATATATATACACCAAAAAAAGAAAAGACACATCCGCATTTAATTTAAGGGGTTTTTATAGTTCAGTCCACCTCTAGAGATCTAGAGCTCCACTCTAGGGGTGAACTAAATCCTAACTGTGAATTGATGCCAAATCCATGGGGCAGGATGCAGTTTATAGGGAGGGGGTTACTAAGTAGTACATTAGGACGGGGCTGCAAATCAAATTTCTAAATCCCCAATTAATACATGGAATCGGAATCATTGGGGGCGACTAGCAAACACAATGATTTGACAAAGGGCTAAAGAGGAACCTTACCAAATCCTATCTAAAATTTTTCTAGGCAGCAACAATCAATATATATGAAGAATGTGAACTTGGGTGACTCCAAAAGTCTGATATATCTGAACTTGGGTGTTAGAACTTTGTATCTTATTAATGGTCGAATCGTATGCAAATTAAACCCTATCTAATCGGATTAAGTCAGATAGACGGGATCCGGATCCGTAGGTTTGATAGTAGGATACTCGGATCTGATGCGGAAGCGGTTGGGTTCGATCCGATTACGGCCCAGCAGTGAGATCGTCGAGGTGATCAAACAATCAAACATCCATCTCCTTTGAATATTAATTGTTCTTTAATTTGTTTATTTAAATAATGAGATTAATTACCCATTTTGGTTTTGAGTATGCGCTACTTTTCATGGACTCCATTAATTTAATATTTATTTGATTGTCTTGCTTCGTGTTCAATACGTTGATCACATTGAAGATTCCATTCCACTGTGTTGTGCTTGAGATTCTTCTCTCCCATCTTTGGATTCTTAACATGAGTCTTATTAAATTGGTTATAAATTTCTGATCCTAGCAATAGAACACCAACGCTGACTCCCATGCATGTCTTGATCCCGGAACCATCTCGATCTGCAGCCTGTTGCGAAGGTGCAACATATAACAACGCCTATTATATATTCGACCTTTCTCTCCATGAAAAAGACCGGCAAATATAATGATTTCACTTTAATGTATAGTTAATACAAAGCTCCAGAAATTACAAAGCATATCTTCAACGATTATATTAATGGAGGCTTTCTAGATTGTCTTTCCACCGGCCATCTCCCCCATTCCGTAGGTGGGCTCAAGGCTTGAGCTTGCACGGCCATGGCAGATAAAGCTCTAAGCTTTATAAGCATTCTTGCTGAAAATTTAGCACCCATGCTCGTAGAAAGGTTGTCTGGTGGAGTCGATGCAGAAGTGAAATTCCTGAAAGATGAACTAGAAAGCATGAAAGCCTTGCTGAAAGAAGCCGATACAAAAGGAGACTGTGTGGAAGGGGTGAAAGCTTGGATGAAACAAGTACGGGAGTTGGCTTACGACGTCGAAGACATCCCAAGTGACCGAGTCCAGACTTGAGCCAAATTCTGTTGGTTTCCATCCGAGTATCAATCACCTTTTCGAAGAAATTGTGTCACGCTATCAATTCGGAAGCCAAATAAGGCAAATTAACAAAAGGACTCACAGCATAAAAGAGAGAAGCGAGAGATACAAAGTCAGAAAACTCGCAGATCAAGGTTCAACTTCATCAACCATCATCAGTTCAGCCCATGATCCTCGAATAGCTTCGCTTTACAACGAAGAAGCTGAAGTCGTGGGCATCGACAAGCCCAGACAAGAATTAATAAACTGGTTACTAGCAGAAGAGCCCATGCGAATGGAAATGGCGGTGGTTGGCATGGGTGGATTAGGCTTGGATCACTGTTTCTCGGTCCTTTCAAGTTCGGGATCTCTTGAGGGAAATGATAAAACAATTCTGGGAGGAGAAAAAGGAGCCACATCCACCAGGGCTTGACGGCATGGAAATGGTCCAGTTGATTGACATAGTCAGAGCTTGTCTACAGCAGAAAAGGTATGTAGTCGTCTTTGATGATGTTTGGAGTATTGATTTATGGAACAGTATAGAGAAGGCATTAGTTCTTAATGGTTGTGGTAGTAGGATCATGCTTACTACACGCATGGTTGAGGTAGCCAATTACTGTGTTGAATCTCCCAGCCATGTCTACACACTCCAACCTCTACGTTTTGAAGATGCATGGGAGCTCTTCTGTAAGAAGGCTCTGGGGGGCGATTGTCCTCTGGAGTTGCATGAGTGGTCTGTTAAAATTGTAAACAAATGTGATGGGATGCCGCTTGCAGTTGTGACAATCGGTGGTCTTCTGTCAACCAAAGATAGAACTGCTTCTGAATGGAAGTTGTACGTTGTATGACAACATGGGCGATGAGCTCAAAACCAATCCAGTTCTAGAGCCCATGACAAGAACTTTGCTACTAAGTTACCAGGATTTGCCTTACCACTTGAAATCTATTCTCCTCTACATCGTACTCTTTCCTGAGGACTATGAGGTCGAATGTGGGAGACTGATGAGGTTATGGATAGCTGAAGGACTAATCAAACAGACAAGAGGTAAGACAGTTGACGAGGTTGCACGAAAGTACCTCAATGCTCTCATCCGGAGGAACTTGATTCAGGTAGCCAAATTGAATATGTATGGAGAAGTAAGACGCTGTCGAATCCACGATGTCCTTCGCGAGATCATTCTTTCAAAATCTGAGGAAGAGAATTTCTTCAAAGTTCTCTCGGAACAAGATAAAGTCTGGCAACAAGAAAGCATGATCAGACATTTATCAATCCACAATAGTATTGATAATTTTCTATGGAACAGCAGATATACCTCCAGGGTTCGAACCCTTTTATTGTTTAGGATTCTGAAATTACAAGGAAATTTCATGAACACAATTCTGTCCAGCTTCAAGTTACTACGAGTACTGGATTTACAAGGTGCTACATTAGGAAGTCTTCCAGAGGAGGTTGCAAATCTCTTCCATTTGAGGTATTTGAGCGTGAGAAAAACCAAGGCCAGAGTGCTGCCGAAATCCATAGGCAAGCTACAAAACTTAGAAACGCTTGATCTTAGAAGCACATATGTAGAGGAATTGTCTTTCAGTATGCTAAGGCTCAAACAACTACGACATCTCTTGGCTTTCAATATCAAAAACCCGGCTACTGCTGAAGGGATGAGGGTGCATGGTCGAATAGGGTCTCTAATGGCCCTGCAGAAACTATCATTAATAGATGCAGACATGGGAGGTGCTCGCATAACTACAGAATTAGCAGGCTTGACTCAGCTGAGGAAGTTGGGTCTTCACAACCACGTAAGAGAAGATGGAGCAGATTTGTGTTTTATTATTGAAAAGATGAAGGACCTCCGTTCGTTGAGGCTGGACACCATCTATGGTGAGTTCCTTGATTTACAGCATCTATCGTCTCCTCCCAAGCTTCTCCGACGCCTGTGGTTGGATGCCCATCTGGAAGAGTTGCCGCACTGGTTTTCATCCCTTCATAACCTGGTCTACTTCCGAATGGGCTAGGTCATGGTTGCGTGATGACCCCATTAAAGTTCTTCAGTCACTGCCTAATATGAAGGAGCTCTATCTCAATGGGGTATATGATTCAAAGGAGTTATATTTTGAGGCACAAGGATTTAAGAGACTGACGCAATTTGAGATCGGTGTCTCACATAATGTGAGCTCTGTAGTCATGGAGGAAGGTGTGATGCCGCTTCTTGAGTATCTGATGATATCGTCACGTGAGAAGCTAAAGAAGCTGCCATTGGGCATCCAACACCTCAGAAACTTGAACCACTTCAGGTCCACCAACATGCCCAAAGAATTCGATATGGCCATACTTCAATTACTGGATGGTAATAGTCAGAGGAACTCCAAAGTAGATGTTTTGAATCATATAA
This sequence comes from Nelumbo nucifera, assembly GCF_055504915.1. Classification (NCBI taxonomy): domain Eukaryota; kingdom Viridiplantae; phylum Streptophyta; class Magnoliopsida; order Proteales; family Nelumbonaceae; genus Nelumbo; species Nelumbo nucifera. The sequence goes on from NC_142649.1 coordinate 14,076,081, forward strand.
AAAAGGTAAATTTTAACACTCTTCTTGAAGATGGACACTGGCTTACTTACTCGAGGGACGAATTCAGAAGCACCATTGAGCGTCTTCGGAAGAAAAGCGACCCAGAATTCCCACAATCTTTGGAGGATTTGTTTGGTAAGTATATTATATTGTTTTTGTTTGATGGAATATATTGAGCTGTGTTTGGCTTGATAAAAAATAAGAGAGAGACGGAAGGTTGAGGGAAAGTTCTTAAGGAGTTTTAAATTCTGTCAAAGAAATTTCCCTCAACTTTCTGTTTCTCCCTTGTGACATAGTCTTTAGTTAGTTCTGTTTGAGTCTTTTCTAATTCTTTAATGAATCAGTTATGATACATTCACTAATTAATATTTTGTTTAAATTAAATCAAGATTTCAATCAATCATATTAAACAAGTCATATGGTTCACAAATCTGCACTGGGCCTATCCGTATTTTTCCGTATATTTTGCCCAAATAAATAAATATGTACAAATGCCACTTACAACTTGCAAAATCATTGTTAATTATAATTTGTTTTTGATATCATAGACTTGACTAAGCGAACTATACTCGAAGATCGGCGCAAAGACAGCTATTTTTGGTAATCTAAACTGCTTTACACAGATATCATTCATTTAATTTTTGCTTACTCGATCATATTCCTTTTGATTCATACTAATTAGATATTTTCTGTAGGCATCAAGTCCATGGAAGATAATTAATCACTGGAGATCGATCGCTGTTTGAATAATCACAGGGATATGGAAAACTGAAGAAAGAGGTTTTCCTTCTGATTATGGTAGGCATGCATCAGTGTTATCAGAGTTGGTTCATAATCTGTCTGTCCTGTTTCTGTTTTATTACCAATAGTCATTTGTTAGCCTGATACAGCATTAGCTCCTGTAATAGCTTCTAATGCTGACTTAGGGCGTTAATGGTCCTGGTAGTGCTGATGATAGAAAGGACAGTCCACAATATATAAGCTATAAGGTAACCACCCAACAGAAAGATGTGGGCCCAATTTAATGGGCAGTGTAAAAATGATGTATGCAGGCCCATCTTGGTTAGTATAAAATATAATTGATTCCAGATAGACTGCTTTGAGGAACCAAGACCTGCCCAGCCAAGACCCATTCCTAATGCACATTACAGTGTCAAGTGTTAGGTATGGGTATTAGCATTACAGACACCTGTCTAGTTTCTTAAGAAAAAATAAAGAAAAAAAATAGATACTTGTTTAGTCCATACTACCACACGGTATACACTAGTCAAAGGCGGAAAATTTTACTGTTAGCTTAGTTTAGTTTATTTTGAGGGAAATTTGGTAATTAGTGGCACAGTTTTAACTCACCTTTTATTTGTTTTCTATGTCCCATTTGTTGTTATTATTTTCACACTGGTTATAGAAAAAGCTTTATTTTCTGATTCTGTTAACTTATTTTAATATAAATGGAAAAAAGAAAATAAAGCTTTCATCAATAAAATGAAAATATATCTCAACATTTCATTCGAAAAATTTCAGGCACAAGATAAGCAAAAGCAATCCTATGGTAAATGTAACTGAAAAATAAGTCATTTAGATCCATGGGCGCATAAGTTAACAGACATGTTTTAGGATATGCTTCGGAGATGCATGGATTCAGTGAGAAAAATTAAGATGCTCATGAATATATTAGGAAAACTCAATGAAATCCCAAAGATACAGGGTGCAAGTTGGATAGACTCGAGTTGGGCCTTCTTTTGTCAAAGTTTGAACCCAGCTCGAAGGTCCAAATCCAAAACAGTGTAAAATTCTAAGTCAGGCCAACCCATCTAAATAATACTAAGAAAAAGGTTAAAACAACCGTAAGGCTATGTTTGAAAGGAATACAAATATGTAGACTACAAAACCTTATATTTTATATATATTTATACTTTATATAATTGTATTTGTACTCTTTTTAAACTAAGTAAATAATTTATAAAATGTAAAAGAGATATATTTTACTGATTTATATGAAGTGTAAATAAGATAAACTTGAAAATAGGTGTTGCAAATGAATGGGTTGTATTAAATGTGGGTTGAAGACTGACACATCCTCGAAGGCTCCAAACCTCCAACCACCTACATCCGTTGATAACCCACATTTTGTACATGTATATGGATTGGAACCCAATGTAACCCACATCCACCCACTTAAATCAACGTTCTAAGACTCAATTCAGACCAGATTGAATGGTTGGACATTTACTCAGGAATACAAGGATAATTTGATTTTTAAACCCTTACACGTGGGAGCCGTGTGATGCATAGGATTTGTTGAGGAAAGCTAAATAATAAAACATATAAAAGTATATAATTGTTTTATATTTTTAACTTTTAAATAATTATTAATTATTTATATTTTAGAATACTTTTAATAACTTTTTCCAATACAAAAATAACAATAATTTATTTCAGCTAGGCATGTTCATCGAATTGATGAAACCAACCAACCTGACCAACTTGACTCAAATTGCTCAGGTTCTAATATTTCTAATTGAAATTGGATCAGTTTTGCTACGGCCATTTATAAATTGACCAAAATTGAATGACCTAATCACAGATATATATTAATATTTTTATATTTTAAATATAATTTTTTAATATGGGAAAATAGGGAATTTCCCATATTTCTTAGTCTCAAATATTTTATATTATAAATTTTCTTTTAATAATGTTAATGTCATTTTTAAAATTTAAAACTAAGCTTTCAATTTAATATTTTAAACCAATTGAGCAAACCAAAAATCAGCCCAAACCAATGCAACCCGATTTAGTTGATTTTCACTAATGGCCAGTAGATTTCGAGTAACCAACTCCTCAACCAAACCATGTCAATATGGTTGGCCAAATAGCCTACAACCGAACTAAATTAGGCCATGATTAACACTCCTAATTTCATCTAAATTAATATTTTAATCTCTAATAAATAAAAGTAGTTTAATCTCCAATCATTAATAAAAATTTATAGCAAAAATACATAGTTATTGAAAAATATATTGATAATGAAAATAAAATAAATACAATAATTACAACAATACAAAAATTATATGAAGTTAGTCAATAAATATTGTAATCTCAAATAATAGATTAATCTCTAATAAATATCAATGAATAAAGTACAACAAAAATACAATAATACAATAAGTATAATAAATTAAATTTAAAAAGATAAATAACAGTAGTTTAATATCCATTAATTAATAAAAATTTTCTATGAAATAACAAGACAAATACAGATTTATACATAATTATGTAAAATATATTTATCATAAAAAAGTATAAATAATTGCTGAAAATAAAATAAATATTAATTTTAGTATATTAAATATATAATAAATATGGATTAAGATTTTAAAATTATTATTAATGGATATTATTTTTTTGAAATTTATTTTTCTAGAGTTACTAATTGATACAAGTGAAATTGGTTATTTAAAATATTATTTAGTGTTTAAATAATATCCTTATTTAAATTTTATAATTTTAATTCTTTATCGAATTTAATAATATATAAAATTATAATTTATTCTATTATTACAAAATTTCATTATTAATTTTATAAAAATATTAATTTATCATTAATTTGAATATTATGTTCTGATTTTTTTATTATAAGATTTTTTTATTTTATTGCATAATTTCATTATTTTAACTATTTAAAATATAGTTATGTTAAATATTTCGTTATTTAAAATATTTATTTATTTAAATATTTAAAAATACTCATTATTTTAGTTTAAGATATTTAGTTATTGAAATATTAAATAATGAAATATTTTCTATAAAATTATTTAGCTATTTTTAGTATTTTATTATTTAAGATATTTAGATATTAAAATATTAAAATAATATTTTATTTTTAATGTTTAATTTCTATTCTTTGAATAACATTTAATTTGAATAATCTAGAAAACCATAATTTATAGGGAGAAGTACCAATCAGCCCAGATCAGAATTTACTAGGTCCAAAGTACAGGGAGAATGCATCCTAACCGTGAATTGATGCCAAATTTACAGGCAGGATGTGGTTTATAGGGGAGAAAGGGCTAGTTAAAGGGGGGGCTAGAATTCAGAATTCTACGTCGTGTGTTTCCGTACTTTTCCCTAATTTATATTATTAGTACATAATTTCGTGATGAATTTTGTAGAAATATAAAACTATTAGTAATATGAATATTCTTAAATCTACTAGCGGGGACCCGTGCAATGCATGGGATTTATTAAGCGAAAGCTAAATAATAGAAACGGTCATTTACTAAAATACCCCTTATAGTTTCATGGATTTACTAAAATCTACCCTATAATAAGATTTTACTAAAACACTACTTATAATTTGCAACGGATTTAATCAATCTTCCATTAGATGATGGTGGAAAATGACAATGTTGGCATTAATGTTCATATAAATAAATTTAATCAAAAGAAAATAAAAATAAAAATACCATTTTTTTCCCTTTATAAGACATGGGAAACCACTCTATTGGCTATATTTGGTTAACTTTATTTTTCTGTACAAAAAAAAAGTGTGAAGCGTATTTTTGGAATAAAAAAAATCATGGGCCTAATGGCAAAACAAACACCCCTTAATGAAAGGTTGATTAAGTAAATAAGTTGTAAAATATATGGGATGCTTTAATAAAATGAAAACTATAAGTTAGGTTTAATTAATATGTAAAACTATAAGATGTGTGCTAGTACATGACCCTAATAGAATCACATAAGAGTATACAATTGTTTCATATTTTCAACTTTTTTAATAATTAATAATTATACATATTTTATATACTATTTTTAATAAATTTTTTATAATACAAAAATAACAATAATTAATTTCAATTAGGTTTATTCATCAAACTGATGAAACCGACCAACCCGATCAACTCGACCCAAGTTGGTCGGTTTTCTAGTATTTTAGATAGGCTTTGGTTCAAAATTTTTCCAATTCGACCAAGTTGGATCAATTTCACTTTGTTCATTTGTAAACCAACCAAAATCGAACGACCTAACCATGGATATATATTAATATATTATATTTAAATATAATTTTTAATATGAAAAAGTGGGAAATTTCCCATATTTCTTAGTCTAAAATGTTTTATATCATGAATCTATTTTTTAATAATTGCACTATAATTTTTAAATTTAAATATTTTGAACTGACTAACCAAACCAAAAAATCAACTTAAACTGATTCAACTTAAGTGGGCCAAATAGCTTATGACCGAACCGAACCCACTCACGAACACTCATAATTTCAACTAAATTACTAGTCTCATATCTAATAAATAACAATAGCTTAATCTCCAATAATTATTGAAAATTTATAGCAAAAATACACAATTATTTAAAATATATTGATAATGAAAAAATACAATAATTACAAAAATACAATAAGTACTAAAAACATATTAACTTAGTCAATAAATAGCTTAATCTCAAATAATAATTTAATCTCTAATAAATATTAATCAACAAGTTATAACAAAAATACAATAAATACAATAAGCACAAAAAATTAAATTTAAAAATTTCAATAATAGTATTTTAATCAACTATAATTATCAAAAAATTTCTGTTAAATAACAAAACAAAATAATTTATACATAATCATTGCAAATACATTTATCACAAAAAACAATAAATAATTATTGAAATACAAAAAAATTTAGTATATATAATTACATAATAAATATAGATTAAGAGTTTAAAATTATTATTAATAAATATTAATTCTTTTAAAGTTATTTTCTTGAATTATGTTACAATTATTTTTCTAATTTTCAGAATTTGTTTTATAAATTTATTACATAATTTCTTTATTTAAATTACCCAGTTAATTAAATACTTAAATAATATGTAAAATATTAATTATTTATTGAATTTAATTATTCATAAAATCATAATTTATACTTTTATTACATAATTCCATTATTAATTTTTTAATATATTAAATTATTATTAATTTCAATATATTGTTATAATTATTTTTCTACTTTAAAGAAATTTTTTAAATTTATTACATAATTTTGTTTTTTTAACTATTTAAAATCTAGTTATGAAAAATATATAGTTATTTAAATATTTAAATAATCTATAAAATATTTAACTTTTTTTCGTTATTTGAATTTTATTTATTTAAAGCTATTACATATTATTAAATATTTGAAACACATTTAAATTGGTGATCCGGAAAAACATAATTTAAATTGTTATTACATAATTTCGTGATATATTTTTTAAAAATATAAAATTATTTATTAGATCATTTTGTTATTTTAACTATTTAAAATATAGTAATTATGGTAAATATTTAGTTATTTAAATATTTAATTTTTTTTGTAATTTGAATTTTATTTATTTAAAGCTATTACATATTATTAAATATTTGTAAAACATTTAAATTGATAATCTAGGAAAACATAATTTAAATTGTTAGTACATAATTTCGTGATATATTTTTTAAAAATATAAATTTATTTTTTTATTTTTTTAATAAATATTTTAAAGTTATTATATAATTTTGTTAGAATATTTAAATAATTATTAAAATTTTTAATCTAAACTTTCTTTAGACAGATATAGATAAAAAGTAGGGGCGAGGATAAATAGGAATTATAGATAATTTAGGAGAAAACTATCTACTAAATTAGAGATAAATAGGAATTAGAGATAATTTAGAAGATAAATAGGAATTTGAGATAATTCTTGAGAAAGTGGGGGAGATAGATTAGGATAAATTTTCGGAGAAGAGATTATTTAGGTTATTGGGAAAGTGCATCTCATTGGTTTATATATATATATATATATATATATATATATATATATATACATGGGATTTATTAAGAGAAAGCTAAATAATAGAAAGGGTCATATACTAAAATACCCCTTACAGCTTAATGGATTTACTAAAATCTACCCTATAGTTAGCATTTTACTAAAATACCGTTTATAATTTGCAATGGATTTAATTAATCTTCCATTTGATGACAGTGGAAAATGATAGTGTTGACCCTAATGCTCATTTAAATACATTTAATCTAAAGAAAATAAAAATAAAAATACCATTTTTGCCATTAATAAGACATGGGCAACCACTTTATTGGCTATGTTTGGTCAATTTTATTTTTTATATAAAAAAAATGTTAGGGGTATTCATGGGCCTAATGGCAAAATAAACACTCCTTAATGAAATGTTGATTAAGTAAATAAGTTATAAAATATATGGGATGTTTTAGTAAAATGAAAACTATAAGCTAGGTTTAAGTAAATATGTAAAACTATAAGGTGTGTAGGAATGGCACGGAGGTGGGGATCATATTCTTCGTCCTCAACCCCAATTCTGAAATTAACCCCCATCCCTGATCCTCGACGGGGATGGGCTCCCCATGGGGACTTGAATCCCCAAAATATTTTTAGATAATAGTATTTTTTTAAATAAATAAAATTTTAAATTATAAATAATGTTTTAAAAATGTTTTGATACATATATATATAATATAACTAATATAATAGTATACTTAATATAAATAATATATATATATATATATAATCGGGGTCGGGGTGGGGCAGGGACCTCAATCCCCACCCCCGCCCTGCCAAAACAATCCCCATCCCCAGCCCCATCGGGTCGGGAAAGTCGGGTCCCCATCCGGGGATGAGGAAAATTACCATCCCTAAAAGTGTGTTCTAATAAATGACCCTAATAGAAACACATAAGAGTATACTATTGTTTTGTATTTTCAACTTTTTAAATAATTAATAATTATTCATATTTTATATACTACTTTTAATAAAATTTTTATAATACAAAAATAACAATAATTAATTTCAGTTAGGTTTATCCAACTCGATTAACTCGACTCGAGTTGATCAGTTTTCTAGTATTTTAGATTGACTTTGGTTCAAAAATTTCCAAATTCGACCAAGTTGGATCAGTTTCACTTTGGTCATTTGTAAACCAACCAAAATCGAACGACCTAACCATGAATATATATTAATATTTTATATTCTAAATATAATATTTACTATGGAAAGTGGGAATTTCCCATATTTCTTTGTCTAAAATGTTTTATATCGAAAATCTATTTTTTCAATTTATTATCTAATAGTTACACTATAATTTTTAAAATTAAATTTTTAAGTTTATATCTTTTGAACAGATTGACCTAACAAAAAAATCGACCCAAACTGAAACAACTTGAGTGGGTCGGTTTTCACAAAAGGTTAGTTGGTTTTAGTTGACCAACTCCTAACCTGACCAAGTCAATTTGGTTGGCCAAATAGCCTATGACTAAACCGACCAATTCATGAACACTCATAAATTAATCTCCAATAATTATTGAAAATTTATAGCAAAAACACACAATTATTGAAAATATAATGATAATGAAAAAATTTAATAATTATAGAAATTACAAAAATACAATAAGTACTAAAAATATATTAACTTAGTCAACAAATAGTATAATCTCAAATAATAGTTTAACCTCTACTACATATTAATCAATAACTTATAACAAAAATACAATTAATACAATAAGTACAATAAATTAAATTTAAAAATTTGAATAATAGTAATTTAATCTCCAATAATTGTTGAAAGTTTACTATTAAATAACAAAACAAAATAAATTTATACATAATCATTAAAAATACATTTATTGCAAAAGACAATAAATATTAATTTTAGTATATATAATTATATAATAAATACAGATTAAGAGTTTAAAATTATTATTAATAAATGTTATTTTTGAAAGTTATTTTCTTGAATTATTACTTGATATAAGTGAAATTAATTATTTACAATATTATGTAAAAATATAAAATATTATTGATGAGGGCAGATTTGGCCCTCTAGTGAAATTGCGACACGTGGCACCTCATGACAACTAGGCGACACCCAGGCAACAACTTACCAAGTTGGTGTCCCACCCGGGCACTGGCCTAGCCGGCCTGGCGCGAGGCCCGCGCGCGGCCTGCGCAACCTGGCACATGATCCGACCTGGCCGACCTAGCCGACCTGGATCAGCCCGACACATGATCCGACCTAGCAACCCATAAGACGTGCCCACCGATAAACTCGGCATGCATACCCCACGATACGTGGAGGCCGGCCCACGTTCCGGAAGTTGGTCAATGTGCATGGCGGTTACCTCCAAGGAGCTCGCCAAGGAGCTCAGCAGCTCGCCAAGGAGCTCAGCAGCTCACCACGGAGCTCACCAAGGAGCTCGGCAGCTCTCCAAGGAGCTCGCCAAGGAGCTCGGCAACTCACCAAGGAGCTCGGTAGCTCTCCAAGGAGCTCGCTAGCTCACCAAGGAGCTCGCCAAGGAGCTAGGCAGCTCTCCAAGGATCTCGCCAAGGAGCTCGACAACTCTCCAAGGAGCTTGCCAAGGAGCTCGTCACCAAGTAGCCACCAGGGAGCTCGTTGCCATAGGCAGCTCGCCACTTGCAGGGTAGCTCGGTACAGAAGAGCAGTTCGGCATATCGCAGGAAGATCTCTTGCCTGACAACCGTACCTGACAGATATGGTGGCAGCGCCCACATCTCTTGCCAGGCGGCGTCGTGCCTGGCGTCTCTGAAAAGCATGGCACGCCTGACGAGTCCGTACCCTACAGCACTAGCCTGCACCTGTCACCTCAGTCCGGACAGTAATGGCTTGGGTAGTGGCGGTTACGCCTGATGTGACTGGGCACACTATATAAGGACTCTGACCCCCAAAGCCAAGGGGGAGAATGGAAAAAATTGAGGTAATCCCTGCTCTCTAGCTCTCTCATTTCTCCAATATCATCTTTAAGCTCTCTACAACCAGAGTGCTAACTTAAGCGTCAGAGAGTCCCCGCCGAGAAAATACCCCCAGGTCCTCAGATTCAGTTCTCGCAGGTCCCTCAGCTCCTACCGCCTACAAAGAGGAGAAAAAGATGGAGTTCTCGCAGGTCCCTCAGCTCCCACTGCCTACAAAGGAGAGAAGATCACCTCATGCAGAGGGCAGTCGGGTTGCGTTGCACCAGGGAGCTCCACCATTCTCTGAGTCACAAGCCGCCTAGGAGTAGGGAGCTCGTCACCAAGGAGTTTGTCACCAAGTAGCTCACCACCAGGCAGCTCACCACCAGGGAGCTCGTCACCAAGTAGCTCGTCACCAGGTAGCTCGCCACCAGGTAGCTCACCACCAGAGAGCTCGTCACCAAGTAGCTCGTCACCAGGCAGCTCACCACTAGGGAGCTCGTCACCAGGCAGCTCACCACTAGAGAGCTCGCCACCAAGTAGCTCATCACCAAGTAGCTCGCCACCAGGTAGCTCACCACTAGGGAGCTCGTCACCAAGTAGCTCGTCACCAGGTAACTCACCACTAGGGAGCTCGTCACCAGGCAGCTCACCACCAGGGAGCTCCTCACCAAGTAGCTCGTCACCAGGTAGCTCACCACCAGGTAGCTCACCACCAGGGAGCTCGTCACCAAGTAGCTCGTCACCAGGTAGCTCACCACTAGGGAGCTCGTCACTAGGCAGCTCACTACCAGAGAGCTCGTTACCAGGTAGTTCGCCACCAGGTAGCTCACCACCAGGGAGCTCGTCACCAAGTAGCTCGTCACCAAGTAGCTCACCACCAGGGAGCTCGTCACCAGGCAGCTCACCACCAGGGAACTCGTCACCAAGTAGCTTGTCACCAGGTTGCTCGCCACTAGGTAGCTCACCACCAGGGAGTTCGTCACCAAGTAGCTCACCACCAGGCACTTCACCACTAGGTCAAATGATGAGGTACTTAGCCAAAAAAATTGGTACGTGACCAGAAACAGTTACATCAATTATTAATTTCAATACTATGTTATAATTATTTTTCTACTTTTTATAGTTTTTTTAAATTTATTACATAATTTCTTTATTTTAACTATTTAAATTCTAGTTATGTTAAATATTTTGTTATTTAAAATATTTAGTTATTTAAATACTTAAATAATATGTAAAATATTAATTATTTATTGAATTTAATTATCCATAAAATCACAATTTATACTATTATTACATCTTTTCATTATTTATTTTGTAATATATTAAATTATCATTAATTTAAATATTACGTTATAATTATTTTTCTACTTTGAAGAATTTTTTTAAATTTATTACAAAATTTCATTATTTTAACTACTTAAAATCTAGTTATGATAAATATTTAGTTATTTAAATCTTTAAATAATATATAAAATATTTAAAATTTTTTGTTATTTGAATTTTATTTATTTAGAGCTATTACATATTACTAAATATTTAGAAAACATTTAAATTGATATTCCAGAAAAATATAATTTAAATTGTTAGTACATAATTTTGTGATATATTTTGTAAAAATATAAAATAATTTTTTGTGTTTTTAATAAATATTTTAAAGTTATTTATAATTTTGTTAGAATATTTAAATGATTCTTAAATTTTTAATCCAAACTTTCTTTAGATAGATATAGATAAAAAGTAGGGGAGAGGATAAATGGGAATTAGAAATAATTTAGGAGAAAATTCTCTACTAAATTGGAGATAATTTTGGAGATAAATAGGAATTAGAGATTATTTAGGTTATTGGGAAAGTGCATCTCATTGGTTGTTTAAAAAATGACATGGAATTAAAAAATTAAAAATTAAAAAAAAAAGAGAAAATAGATAAATATCTTCTCTCAAAGGAGAAACATGCTGACATAAACAAACCAATTTTAATATATATATATATATATATATATATATATATATATATATATATATATATATATGATAACATCATGATTCATGAGTGAGATGTTGCCTATTGACCCAAAGAGAAGAAAGGTTGAAGAAAATTTTAATTTGCGGACGGTACCCTTGTTGTGTAGCCTCTGGAAAAGAAAAAAGAAAAAGAAAAAGAAAAAGAAAAAGGAAATGTGTTGGGATTGAATTAGGAGTC